>NW_005179078.1:183784-185522 GCF_000350225.1 Chondrus crispus
TGTGGGGACCCACAGCCTTACATTGTTGCCCGGCAACGCGATTTCGGGTTGTTTTTTCATTTTTGCTTTTTGCTTGTTTATTCATGCAGAAACTGAGAAACTTGATGATTCTTCATGAAGAAACGACTTTAGACAATGGGAGACACTGCATGGAGATGGGCTACAGGGACCCTAGGAAGGCATGGGGGATCTCGATTTCGATGGTTGATCGCGATTATCGGTGGGTCGCCTGAAGAAGGCCGAAGTGGTGATTTTTTCATTTTGCAGCATTATCTGGCAGTTTTTGCGCGCAATTGCGCGCAAAAACATGATTTACGAGCGAGCGGAGAGCAATCATGGTCCATGATTGCGCTGGGAGAAACAGCTACGCTGACGATAGGGCACTTCTCGTTTCGCGAGGAACCCGTTCCGGAAGTGCTTGGCGAGTTCTCCATGTGCACTGCGCTAGCCGTGCTCGAGGCATCGTTTCAGTATACCGAGCCTGACATCACGGTATCTTCTGACCAAGTGTCACAGCTACGGATTTATGCGCGGCATCCGCGCTGACGCCCATTGCCTACAAGCCTTGCAGAAGCTGAGGTCGAGGTGGCAGCTGCACAAAGCTCTCCTCGACGACATGCCTGGGCGGTAAGCGCGGCAGCGTGATGCCAACAACGGGATGTTCTCGCAGGAGGCGGTAGGGCGAGCCGCACGTAAAAGGCTCCGAGCAGGCGCGCGTATCTATAGTCGTTTTGCATAAGAAACACGGCGATCTCGGGTTCCTGGGGGGATAGCTGTAGCAGCTTGAGGAGGAGGCAGAGAAAAGGGGTGGGAGGGGCGGTGACGGCAGAGATACGGTCAAGCCGAGCGGCGAGGGGAACAACGTCGGCTAGTGTCACGCCGAAACAGGATTCGTTCCAGAAGCGCGAGAGGTACACGCTGTGGCGGAGCGATGGCTCCAGGAGATTCTGCGGATCAGTGCCGCGCGAGTGCAGGGCGTAGGTGTCTGTCTTGTTCGCCATATTGTCGGTAGCAAGACGTAAAGGAAAGGGGTTAGCTGGCTGCCATGGACAGCACCAGCTAGAGCTATGGAGATCGGGGAAAGTTGTCCATATCAGAGGCAGTTTTTGATCCTTCCTTGCTGTCGACATTATCAATATTTCGATAGCTCAACTTGTGCAAAGAGAGCATAACGTAGGTATTCCGGCAGAGTTCTTGCATTCATATCCGCGCTGTCTTTATTGGCGACATCCCTTACTTTGGGACTACAGCTCCGCCCCTCTTTCGACCTTCGAAGGACTACCGATGCCAGCGAGTTCATGTCAACGAACATCAACTCCCGTCAACAAGGTGAAGACCATTTCCCGTGTGCCACCCCGAATCAACATAAACTACTTTCAGTTCCAATATCACATCCCCAACGCCAGATCGACCATGCCTACACTACCCTACACATGCTTGTCTGAGCATTCCACAAAGCCTATGGTGGTGTCCGCCACACCCGTCCTATCTCTAGTTAGGAAGAGGGGGCTGTACCAGTCAGGGTAAAGCAAGGATGAGAAAGCTCAGCACAGTACAGTATGTGCAGTTGCGTTTTGCAACATATGTTACCATTCAAATAGGGGTTTTGAGCTAGTAGGTAGTGCCCTTCACACTTGTTCCGCATGAACCTCATGGAATCACGATATTTTTTCTATTAACACTGCTACTCGCGACGTACTTCGAGAAATGTAACGTGGTTTTCTCGCATTCTGCCTTT
>NW_005179078.1:185585-188792 GCF_000350225.1 Chondrus crispus
CCGTGGTATTTGGTTTCGCAGTCTTTTGAAACTGGGCTACTTCGAATCACCGTACACACACACAAAATGTTTGCCAGCCGGAATTTTGCTACCATCGTCTAGCTCTAGATTGTAACAACTGTATTCAATCTTTTTTTTGAGATAGTAAGAGCTCATCACACGTCCTTCATATCACTTATGAGGAGTGTACAGTAGAGACTATTGGGCGTGGCGCGCTACTGGAGCGGAGACTGCCTTTGAGGTAACGACGTGATGTCTTCAGGCTCTTCATCTGTCGTTCATACGAGGGGTCGAGCGAAAACCCTTGGAACCCGCCAAATGAATGTTGCCGCCAAATGTGTAAAAACATAATTCCTCATACTTTTTCTCCTTCATACGTCTTCCGCAATCTCACTTCAATTTCCCAAAAACAACTTGTACAAACAGCAAGCAAAAAGTCTCAGCCTCTCTGACGGATCTCTGCGTAGGTTCGCTTCTACTGTTCCTGTATCTCGGTTGCCTTCCTGATTCGAAAACTGTTGCGGAAAAGCCAAGCAATCTGAATTCTCCTGGTTTATGAAGAACTGAGTCCAAATTGTTTTGGGTCACGGCAGCGGTGAGCTTCTGGAACAATACTGTTGATAGGATCTCGAATAGTGATTCAATTTTACAGAAGTTTCTCGGGTTTCTATCTGACATACAGTAGTTGCATTGCAGATGTCCTCTGCCACAGACATGACGCACAACCATACGGAGCTAGACTAGAGGGTATCTTTACGGGCTTCACAGTTCCACATCGTCAAAAGTGCTTGAGCAAACGGTCGTAGAACATATTACCGCGGTAAGCAATGGGCTGCCGTCTGGCTGTCGACCCAAAGACTGAACTATAATGTGATACCCCGTCCCAGTGGGTGCGGTGTGCTCCGCTTACCGCCACGATCGGATTCCATGTACTCCCTCTGAGTTCCAGGGGCGGGTGGACGAGCGTGACTAGTGAGAGCCTCGTTGTGTTGGACAAATAAAAAGGAAGGAGTGCAGACCGCAGCTCATCTGATGTAAAACATCAGATTTTCTTTCTCGTGGGCCGATGTACTGTACTCGTGGGCACCCGTTCGGCGATGTTACGCAGAGGCACTATTGGCCGTTTACAAATGAACAAGCACGGAAACAATCCCGGTGCCTAATATGAAGTATATCGCTGGGCAGTCTGGCAAACTAGGTGAGAGTTTCAGAGAAGCTTCTTTCTTACCCTCTTTGTTTCACGATCTCTCACCTTCTTGCTCTGCTTGTTTATCTCTAAGGCCTCTATTGATGAGCAAGTGCACTAGCGCTGCAAACATAGGAACTCTCGCTTGCCTTCATGAGACGAAGATATTCATCTCCCGTTTTGAGATATCGCTCTTTGCGGGTTGGGACTGGCGTTAATAATTCAATAATCGGCTGCTTCAGGTGTTTTTGGCAAGTACCATACACGCTTCAATAACTCTGAGGAGACCGTATAATAAGTTCATTGCTTTTAAATTCAGCTGCGAGACGCTTCGATTATCACATTGAGTTCATGATCCATTCTTGGGGATCACCTATCGAAATGCAACTCTCTGAGGAATACCTAGCTGTGCAGTGCATCTCAAGACCTTCATTGCGAGAGACAATTCTGATGACTCCTTTATCACATGTCCAATATCATTACTGCCAACTTCCCGGTATGCTCTCTTCAAGAATGACCTCCGTTCCAGCATAGAAGAGAGAAAGCCTTGGAAGGGCTGTAAAACATGCAGCCCTTGTACTGACACATGCTGACGACTTGACGAACTCGCAAAGCACCATTGATGATAGGCAGAAACACATACTTTGCTACGAGAGGTTTACTTATAGTGCAACGCTCTAAACACTAGCGCGATTTACTTTCAATACAATCTCACCGGTGAGAGCTTCAGGGCGCCAAATATGGATCGTCTTCCCGCACTGCCGAGTTGATTTTACCTTCAAAACTAAGATGCGATCTTATTGCATATGTGAAATGTACTTGCGAAGCGCTCGCTTCAGAAACTGGGTCCAAAACGCAACGAAACCCACGACGCAGCCCATAAGGGATCGACATTTGTCCACTAAACCTCATTTCTCGGATCTTTGTAACGCAACGTCTTGAGATTTTCGCCCTTCATGCTGAGAAAAGTACCACACAATCTTCCCGACTCATTAGTATGCTGTCTCATGCAAGAGACATTTGCCAATTCAAGACCCGTAGAGAATTCCTCCCAGGGCTGAATTTCATTCATTTTGAGGTCTCTCAAAAATGGAACATGGAATGTTGAAGCAGCTTTTTGTACATGTTCTCGCGATTTTGAAAAGGAGGCCATGTCTTTACAAAGGTTCATTCAACTCCCTGATTTCGTGTGGGAAATATACAAGGACATTCACTTGCTACGGATTCGCTCTCGGGTTAAAAAGATACGAGCACAGTGACTCTTCAAATCCTCTTGTATGGATTTTTGTATTGCCTATCAATGATACCATTGGCAAAAATAAAATCAATATATAAATAGACAAAGTCCATATGATTGTACATAACTTATGAATTCAGAATGGAATGAGTTGAGGGCGAGGACGGAGCAATTGTGGAATTTGACGACGTAGTGAAGAAATGACAAGGAAGATAAACTTGTTCCGTGAAACTCTTGGCGCGATGACGCTGGGCATATCGAACGACTTTGGCAAAACACGTAAATCCGAAAACTGGTGGCTTAAGTCATAACAGGGCAATGTCATTGAGTGTGAGTTCAGAGTCATTTGGTCATTGCATTTATCTAATGCGGTTGATTTTATTTTGTAACTAGGAGTACTTTCTCCGTGAGAGAACCTGATTGCTGTTCTGATGTACTTTCTAGCATGAATTATTTGAGTTCTGTTGCCAACGAGGTTGTTGTTTTTTCTTGGCTTTTGTTCGAACGAGCTCGGCGAAGCCTTTTTACGTTTTTCTTCTGAGTAGAGCCTAACTCTGCTTTAGCCTTGAGTACAACTGTGTGGTATATCAATGACGGCTTCACAGAAGATTGACACAGAATCACTCTGACGCATAAAATAAAGAGATCTGGAGGGATAGAAAAGCATGTAACTGATAGCATTAGTTTCAGTGTGCCTAACGATAGAAAAGCATGTAACTGATAGCATTTAGTTTTCAGTGTGCCGAACTTGACTAGATGTGCTTCGAGTGCATGTAGTCTCTAT
>NW_005179079.1:0-6195 GCF_000350225.1 Chondrus crispus
ATCGCCTCATGCGTGGGAACGGTCGGGAGGTGTGGGTGGGGTGTGCGGCTGAGTCGAGTATAAACATACCCTCTGCTGAGTATGTTTCGTTGTCGTCTGATTCGGGGTCGACGGTTTCCTGGTCTGGTTGTGTCAGGAAAGGTGGTTCCTGTACAACTCGGGCTTTGGGCAATGCTTTCTTGCGCGAGGCCTTCTGGTGTCGCGGGTGTGTCGGATCGCGGCAGTCGGCGTCGGTGTGCTGCGGGCGCCGGAAACCTTTGGAGATGTGGTGTCGACAGGCGTTGGGGTGGTATGTCATGGGGTGGCGTGTGATGTGCCGTGGTGCCCGTTGTCGCGGTGTGCGAGTGTATTCGGGTTGTGCTGGTGTTGCTGCTTGCCAAGGGTTGCTTGGTTGGATGGCTAGGCGGTAGTTGTCGATCCTGTTGTACTTGTGCACGAAGTCTTTGATGCTCTTCGGTTGGAGGGAGAGCAGCTGGAGACCTATTTGTGCTGTGTTAGGGTTCTTTTTCAGGCCGTCTATCATGTAGTCCACTGTGGTGGATTGGTTGGCTATATCGGGGAAACGGGCGGCTATCATTTGTGCTCTGATAGCTTCGTGGCGTTTGACGTATTCGTATACAGTCTGCCCTTCCTCGATTTGGCATTGCTCGGCCAGTTGCTTGAGATAAATGTGGTCGCTGGCATTTGTGGTGTCAAGGTGAACTGTTAGTTTTTGCAGGATGTCGTACGGGGTGGGTTGCTCGTCGGGCATTAGCAACAGGTTGAGGATGTCTGCGGGGATGGTCGCGATCATCTTGCCGATGAGCGTGTGTTTCGCTATCTTGTGTGTGTGTACGTCTTGTTCATTGTCGGGGGTGGGCGGGTTGCCTTCTAGGTGATCAATGGCGTCGTGTGTGTATGCGGCTGATCGGAATGCGATGAGCCAGGGACCGTAATTCGACGGTTCGAGTTTGGGGATGTCACGGCGGTCCATGATTATGGGATTGGAGTGGGCGCGTGGGGCGCGTGGGTGTCGCGGTGGTATGTAGAGGAGGTCTGCGGGAGGCAGTGGGGGGGTTGATGAGGATTCGGGACGGGGCTGCCTTGTGTTGGGCGTTTCCGTTCCGGCTTGGTTGTGCACTGGGGGTTGGCTACGGCGGGTGCGTGCCGGTCCTGCGTGCTTGGGGTAAGCGCGATCCAGTTTGTTATGCGATGTTCGAAGTGTTGCGTAGTGAAGCGAAGCGGGCCATAACCTGATAAATCGTAATCCTCATGGTTCGGTCTTTACTCGTCGTCGCCGTCTCGTGGGTCTAAATACCGCGTGTGACAGACTGTAATGCGGACAGTCTGTCCTTGCGGTCCGTCACATAAGAGAGCAAAAATGTCGTCTTCGTAATGCTCAATTCGACAAGCTCCTTTAGTTCAATCATCTTCACGATTTAGCATGTGATTGGTGCATAAGAGATCTATCTACTCCAGGTTCAACGGACAAAATTGACCATCACAAAGCTATAAAATTATCCTTCCATCCCGCGGTGTCCGTTTGGTCACATCTTGTGTGAACATGGCCTCCCTTGTGTCGCCTTCGGAAGACACAATTACCTCAGCACCAATATCATCCACAACAGGCCGAGGACAAGTCAGGGGGAAACCCAGAGGATCTCGCCGTAGTCGTGATTTAGTGCCCAGAGTTGTGTCTAAGACGCCCACATCTTCGAAGCGTCGAAGAGGTTCGTCTGAGCAAGACGGAGAGCGAATCACTATTCGCAGATGTACACCATCATCGTAGACATGCCTACTGTAAATAAATAAATAAACAAATACTGTCTATCGGAGGCCCATTTCAGATTTTTATGATCAATTTTGTGAAAATAAGACTTTTTGTCGGGTTAAGAGAACTGCAAATTTGCAAACTTGCAGTGATCATTTGGTGTGCCTCTTTTGATCTCTTAGCATCTGCCAGTCTTCAACGCATATACCCTGTAAAGGAGATAATGACTACGGCAAGGTGATTTTGTTTGAGGCCACATATTGGCCGAACAACATAGGTGTAAATAGTTAAGTTCACTTTACTGAACATAAGAACAGAACACTAGGGATATGGATTTGATAATCTCGGGATGAATGTACGATACTTTGGCGGTACCCTTACTGTACAGTGCTGTACTGTACAATGTTGATAATATCTTCTCGTAAACGGATAAATTTCTATATTTTATATGACAAAGCAACTCTTCCAGACTTTCGGCTTGTTGAATACAAAGGTAAAGTGACATGTTCAAGGGCTCTATTGATGAGGCTGTCAACAGCCTCTAAAAGAGCTGCTACCTCGGATGCTAGAACCCCTACCTTTTGTAAATGACGCAGAACGGATTCGATAGCGACAATGATTTCTCCACACATACATACGAATTTGGTGAACTATTCAAAGGTCCCCGTTGTTGTGGTACTTTCAAACAAGATGAATATCTGGATTGGTACCCAATAATATTGAGCACACAAGGATATAGGCTGTCTGAACATTTGCTCGAGACGAGAGAAATGTTTTGAGTTTGGCCCAACTTCCAGCAGCGACTAGCTTCCAACGTTCTCACGTAGATTGGATTCAAGAACACATTTACCCTTACATTACCACTAACGATACTGTATGCTGCTCTCTTGCTGATGTAAACAAAACAAAAAGTACAGCGAGAGTTAAGGAGTACATCTTGAGCCGGAGCTGAACTTCAAGTTGAGAGTGACTCGCAGAGAGATTCTCAGTGCGATCTGACAAGGTAGTGGTACTACTAAGTGATTTAAAGTGTTCTATATTTACAGGGAACCAACAAGGGCCCCTCCGCCATTCCCGTGGAAGAAGACAGCCAGCCAACCTTCTGAATTTATGGTAGACTACTGTTGTGGAGTGTCTCGATGTACACTCAATCCTCACCAATTTTTCAAAATTGCTGTAGCGTAGGTGTCGCGCTCTCGGTAACAGTAAAGTTGCAGTATGTTCGTTCCAGACAGTGGGCAGGACAGAATGTACAAAGAACCGTATTGCTGTAAACGCAGAGTCGTGCATCGCGCAAATGCTGGAACTGACCGCGAACTCAGTAAGGTGACAAAAGTCTATGCCACTTGAAATGCCGTTGGAAGGTTTTCAAGCCGTTAACACGGAGTTCTGTTCTCATACAGAATATAAAATTCCATACCTAGTCTACCAAGTGCTTGATAAAATTTTATGTAAATATCTCAGCGAGCATAAGTTTTAACTGCACGGCAAGCGGAACAAAGAGAATTCAACATCGCAATAGGCGCATACTGTGCTTTTCACGGGCATATCATCAGTGCGAATGTACCGTGCATAACCGTGAGAGCATCGTGTTTCTTCCTAAGACACAGCTGCGAGGTTTTTGACTGATGAGAGATTCCTAGAAGATGTTGCCTTCTTTTTTTCAACGGCTAAAGCCATTATTGAATTGAAGAAAAGCTCATCACTCCAAGGAGGTAAAATCCCCACTCTTTATTCTCTGATGAGGTGGCGCTCGACGTTCCGCCACCTTCATTCACAGTAATGTTGAGTGTACAAGCGACACTCACGTATGTTACAAACAATAATTTTTTTGGATGGATTGGTCGATCGAAGCAATTAGTGAGAATGCATCCGATCACCTGCAAAGATGTTCACCATAATGTCTGGCGTCAAAAGTTCTTTCCGTATAGTCAATCCGTTGGCAGATAAATTGTCCTTTCTGCGACCATTCCCTTGACCTCAAGGTTTTCTGACGAACAAAATTTCTAGGGCTGCCGACCTTTGGCAACGATGAGACCTTCTGTTTTCTGTCTCCACTTGTTGTTTAGTCTATCCCTTGTTCAAGGCACCCCGAAACCTTTTTTTGAGGATGTGACGGAGAAGTCGGGCCTTGTCCAGCCACGCCCCACGTTGAAGTGGGGGGGACCATGCGTTGCCGACATAGACAACGATGGACACTACGACTTGCTATTGTCGCACCACAACAAGGATCTGGCACAAATTTACTTTGGTTCAGCAAACGGCACTTTTCAACTCTCAACTTTTCAGACGACAGCCTTTGACGTGCATGGAATTTCAGTGGCGCAAAGAACGGCTTTTTCACGTGATCGAATAGTTTCAATCTCCGTCGGTGGTGGATCCGGGAAGAATTTGAGGCCTCCTGAGGTTTATTTGGTACAAAAGGATAGAAAAATCGTGGCTATTAGTCGGAAGTTTGGGCTCGGTCAACGCAAAGGACGCGGGCGTAACTGCATTTACGCACACCTGAGCATGGAACCTAAACAAATGAGAAGGAAGACGCTGGGGGGACCGGATATGCTTTTCGTGAACTTTCTGGGAAACTCGGACAAGACCAAGCTCACGCAATTCGCGTACAAAAACTTTAAGGGGTCTTACAAGCCACGTCGAATCCCGGGTTTTGAAAAGGAGCTGCGAGGGAGGGTGGAAGTGACGGATGTAAACGGGGACGGGTTGATGGAGGTGATCAGCATCCGTGCGTTACGTATCTACAAGCTGGTGCGGCCGTTTGAGTTTGTGGATGCGACAGAGAGTCTGCTGCCAAAAGGGTTTGAAGTACCATTCATGAGCGTAACGTCGGTTGTGGAGTTTGACATGGACAATGATGGGGACTACGATCTATATGTAGCAAGGGCGAACCGAAAGCTGATGACGCATCTATCTCCAGATTACTCGGACAACCGTCGGGACGTGTTGTTTGAGAACAGGGGGGGAAAGTATGTAGACGTGTCTTTGACGGCGAATATACCCAAGCACGTGGACAGCATGGGGGTGACGACTGGGGACTTCAACAACGACGGATACAGCGACCTGATGATTTCGACGTGGCGTGGGCCAGACATGTTCCTGATGAACAAAGGGGACGGGACGTTTGAGCGAGTGAACGGGCACACGAACAAGGCGGGGAACACGGTGGGAAACAACGCAGTGGCGGTGGACTACAACCTGGACGGACGGGTTGATCTGATCGTGGGTCGGGGGGACATCAAGCGGATCCGTGGTTACTATCATATTCTGAAGAACAAAATGCGGTTGCACGATGGAAATCGGTACCTGCTGGTGCGGGTGGCGAACGCATTGGATCGCGGGGCGACGTCGCTACACGCGGTGGTGACTGTGCACTTTCAGGAGATGAAGATTACGAGGAGGGTGGGGTCGCGGGGGGCGCAGGGCGGGGGCGGGTCCAACCTGGATACGGTGCACTTGGGGCTGGGGGCGCGCATGCTGGTGCCAAAGGTTAGAGTAGTTTGGTCGAATGGGGTGGTGGAGACTAAATGGAATGTCAAGACGAATCGGATGATTCATTTCGGAGTCGTTTGAGAGAGTTACGGATGAGAGAGTCTTCCTGGGGACGTGGGAGGGCGTTGAGAATGGTTGCTTGTAATGGTAAGGTGGTTCCCTTTTTCCAAACTAGGATATCATACGAGTCAGTAAAAAAAGAACAAAACAAAAAACAAAACAAAACCAAGCGACACCGGGTCCTTCCAGTACCGCCTGTAATGTGCATGCACAGAAGGTATTAACTTATCTTACCTTTTAGTTGTTCCGAAGCACGGTAAATATTAATGCTCGAGTTTCCAGTTTGCTGTCAGGCCGAGTGTAACTGTACGACGGTATTTCTACTGCCCATGACAAGGAGTATACTAAACTAAACAACGGTAAGCAAAGCTCTGCAGCGCGGCCCTCCACCCAGGCGCGTGCCATCTACCATTCCCGTCTTACCGCCGCATGCATCCTGCAAATCAGGGCGCCTGCGCGTCTCGGCCGACGCTGGGTGCGTCGTCTCACGAGGCACCTGCTAGTGCGGCTTGATACCGCTGGCTAAGTGACTTTGCATCAAGACGGCTCCGTCGCGGACGATTTTTAGACGGGGACGGGGGGATACAGTACAGCAGCCGTCCGCGAGACCGCGGCGGCTGCATGGGTCGCATGCCAGCCCGGCGAGGGCACGGTCGGCGATGCACGCGAGTGAGTGTCAGCAAAATTGATTTTGTGCGGGCGCACGAAGACAAACTGCCGGGCGCGGGCCATTCCCGTGGCGAGGGCGCGTGATGCGAACGGAGGGCCGGGCGGCCGCGCGCGGGGCGGCGCGCGGCGGGGTTCCGCGGCGGGCACGGGCTCGCGAGGGTGTGGGGACGGAGAGTGCTTTTGGTTGGGTGAGGGGGGATGGGGCGGGGGGTGGGGGG
>NW_005179079.1:6688-46828 GCF_000350225.1 Chondrus crispus
GTACATACAGTTTGATAGTTGCAAGAGTTTAGTTGTGAAAGGGCCGTAATTTGAAAAGTGAAAAAGGTGGTCTGCCGCTGGTGAACCGAAGTATTTCTTGATGATTAAATCGATAATTCATTCAATTCAACAATTTTTTAAGAATGGGAAGAAGGAACGGGTGGAGGAACGGAGTGAGGACATTCAAAGAGATGCTCTCATTCAAAGAGATGCACGCTCAAGAGACACAGGTGCACGGTTGATTTAAGGGCGTGTGATGGTCAACAAGAAATTAACACGAGTCGGGTGGCGCACCACATGCAGTCGCACGCTGCCATACAGTAGTGCGATAGGGTAGGTTTCTGTTGCTGCACAGTGTGTACGGTAGTCTCTAGTGACTGTTCATGGTCGCGCTCAATTTGCCGTCAGGGCAACCTGGATTCGGCGCCGCTCGTCGGCCCAATAGAACAAATGAGAATGCGCTGCGGCTCCTGTGGTATGGAAAAGGGTTCAGTGGTCTGTTAATTCTTTTCCTCTCCCTCTCTGTCGTACTATCCTGCGTACACACAGGAATCCTGTGACAGGATACACACGTGTCAGTGTCAGTGTCTGTCGCAAAAATTAAAAGAAAAGGGGGAACAATAAAGGGTTAACCGGCAAGACCGGGCGAATGAAGGGAATCGCGCTTTTTATTGTTGTGGCTTTTGTTTTCGTCCTTGCTTATCTTGGCAGCTAGTCTGCCTCGACTCCCTCTGTATTTATATTCCGTCTCCATGTTATGTTTTGCACTATCACAAAATCCTGGATTTTGTAGGAGAGGAGGCAATCTTCTTTCATATCTGAAATTATTAAATGCTACCGTTTCGTGCATTTGAATACTTTTGTTGAGATGCAATTATTTACTACAGTAAGACGCCACCGTCAAATGCTATTTCCCTACAGTGTCCCCCTCGGTTTTCCTGCCTCAACCATTCCTTCTCCTATTTTATAGTCTCCAAGCTTCCACTTGGAAGCTCGCCAAACGCATCTAGAAATCCACCCGAAATTATTCTAAAATCTGGTCTAAAATCTATATATCATTTCGGGTTCACACGAACCTCCTTCCAGCGCGTCTCACGGAGGTGCACAGTATATAATCTGCTATTTTGTTGCGCTTCCCCGAGATGTTTCTTACCCTGCCTTTTCCCTCCCCGCCTTTTCTCCTTGTTTGCCCCGCGGCCTCTCCTTCGCTAGCACACCTGGTTCTTTTCCCTGCGACATCTCATTCGCCGGCAAGCCACGTCGTTTACTTCCCGGCTTCTTCCTAGCCCCCTTGTTTTTATCTCTCGGCTTCCTCGTCGCCGACTCGCCGTGTTGTCTACCTTGCGGTTTCTTCCTCGCCGACTTTCCTTGTTGCTTTCCTCCCGGCTGCTCTCGTCGTCCGCGCACTATAACGCGCATCTTCCCCGGCCAGGTGAGTCGCGCGTACGTGAGGTTTTAGCCCTCGCGCGCGCTCCTTGGTCCCTCTTTTGTGTGCCGCTATGACCAAAACAAAGCTGACGGCGAGGAGGAGCTCGAACGACGAGGCTCCACGAAAATCACTGGCCGTGAAGGCCGCTCAATGCCCAAGAGAAGACTAAGACCGTCAACACCAACTCCTGTTTTAGCTTTCCTCAAGACGAACATAATCAAGGTTTCCAAGTCGAGTACCGCAGCCTCCATTCCCCACAAATATCACATATGGGTGAGTAGTAAGCACAGGCGGTACGATGTAGCGCGTGCTGACTTTGAGGCCCTCCTGGGACAGCAGATTCCCGGGGTGTTCCTTCACAGAAAAGACTGCGAATGATCCGTCGACGACCTGGCACGCTTCGTGTTAACTAATTCTGTCAACGATTCTAGTCGCCACAACACGATGATAGATGAAAAGTAGGATATATGCCAGATCTATTTTTGGAAGACCGGGGTATACTATGGGGTGGACGCTTCCACGGAGCACTCCTACCCCATAGATCTCTACAATCTCAAGATTATTGGTACACGAGGCAGCACTACCCATAAGATATTCGATGGTGTCTTCCGTTTCGGCGGGAAGGATCTCCATTACTCTTTCATGGAGATCGACGCCTTCTGTTCTCAGGAATTCAGCCGGGTGTGCAAGACGACCTTCGACCGCGGCAGGGGGAAGCACTCTGGCGGAGCAAAATTCCTCCAGTCTCACCATAACAAAGTGCTGTCACAAGATCGGGGTGCCATGTGCACCCCGGCAGCAATTTGCCACACAGAACATCTTCTTGGCGATACTTCCCTCGCCAAGGGTTATTGGAATGGTTTTATCCCAAAGAACCTGTGGTATGAGGTAAGTGGCGCTTTGCCACACCGCATAGGGCATTTTCGCAATGCCCGTAAGAGCATAGACGAGAGGAGGGTGAGACTCACTCGTGAAAGAGGCTCTGGCCCAACACTTTCTGCTGCGTTGGCGCTTGGAAGTGGCGTATTCGTCGCCACTCTAGAAGGCACTCCCCATGTCATGCATAGCCTCTGCTTTTCCGCCTCGGAAAAGATCATCTTTGACTGCATGGAAGAGAACCCTCTGCGACTCTGCGCCACTTATTTCAAGAGCTGCGTTGGGGCCGGCTCGGCGTTTCTGACGGTATCCGAATTGTACTGCGTCGAACTATTTCCACCTCCGAAGAAAAAAGGTCTCGCCGTGGTTGCAGCGCGCAGCATACGGCACGCATAGAGGCGGCTTCCCTCGGCTATAGCCATGTTCAAGCCTCTGGTAGGCACTCTACTTGAATCTTCCATGAATATGACGCATACAAAGATAGGCCAGAATAAATGCATGCTCCTTGGTTTGCGAATGTAACGATAGTGCTGTGAAACGAGCGTGAACTTAGGGTGGCGGGCGCTCAACTGTGCGTGGTCAGTAAAAACGCGATTTGAAGGGATTTCATCTCCCCACGGCTCCCAGGGGAGCTCCTTTCGCGACCCGTACCTCGTCATCCACCCAAAACATTACGTCCCAGCGCTTCCCAAGTGGGGCTGCTCTTCCTCGAGCATGACTTCTTTCTGCTGATACGGCCGCAACGTGTATCAATGCCATGTTTGCATGGCTTAGGTGTAGCATAAACACCCTCACGGAGAAGACTGTTTGCTCACGGCTCGACGGAGACTCCGGATCGGGGGAAGACGGGGAAAGGAAGCAACACCAGCTATCGGAACCGGGCGAGCCCGGGTAGCGTGGTAGAGCGGGATCGGAGGTGGTCGCGAGTGCGTATGGGCGGATCGACGCCTCGAAACCCCGGTGCGGTACTGGGTAACGGTCCAGTACCGACGTGCGGAGGCGGATCCGGCTCGCCGCGCGCAACCACTACCCGCGGGGCTCCGTACTAGGCCGACGCGAACGTCGCTCGCGTAGTCTGGAATAAGCCGGCGGAACCTAGGTGGTAGGTTCTGGACAAGCCCGTGCTTGTCCTCTCCCCTCCGCCGTCGGTCCGCTCATATTTAATATGCAAACCTCTATAATAACACTACAGTAGCGAGGTACTGTAGTGGTCTACTGTAGTGCAGGTCGGCCTGCACTGTTTAGACGCCTGTGCAGCTAGAGCTAAACGTGAGGGGTTAGAACGTAGAATTGCTCAATACAACGATGTCCGGTCTCTCATCTTCCGAGGTCCCGCGTGCTCCTGCACTTTATTTTCTTTCTATTTTACTTCCATTCCATGATATTTCGTGTGTGCCTCTTCGATCTACAGTTGCTCATGAATGCAGGCTGTCGGTCATCTGTCTCCCCCCTTCTCCATGCGTGCCGTTCTGTTCAGGTGTACACGAGTGACAGCTATTCTCCTCCAACATTGTGGCGGAGCTGGAGCTGACATAATTCTACATCGCCCAATGGCTTTGCGCAGCGAAGACATCATTTGAGCAGCTCTAGTTCTGCCTTTGCTTCTCTTGCGACACGATTCTTTTTTGTGGCGTCCAGGAACTCCCTTACCATATCCGGTACGTCCTTGTCATGAGAGCCATATACACACACGTTGCACACGTACAACAGCGATCAACTCACCACGATCGCCGCCGGCCTACGGATCGCTACCATCCCTACATAAGGTAGATAGAGACGCGATCACAGTAAACCGAGCCATCGATCTTGCATCACAGGTTATGGACCCTAACCACGCACCACTACAAGACGATCATCTCGTATACCGACCACCCGGACGAGATCAGGACAACGAGAGCACGGCACCACAAAGCCCCGTTGCCCCAACCCCACAAGCTCCGCCAGCAAGCGTAGAGCCAACACAACCCGCTCCGACCACACCCGTAGAGCCACAACACCAAGCTCCGATCACCCCCGTAGAGCCAACACAACCCGCTCCGACCACACCCGTAGAGCCACAACACCAAGCTCCGATCACCCCCGTAGAGCCAACACAACACGCCCCGACAACACCTGCAGAGCGCCCACAAATGTCAAACCAGCAAGAAATAGCACCCGCAATGCCTCAAGCTGACACAAGAATGCATGGACAGCTACCTCCACTCGCAAGCGACGGAACGAACTACAAGCTATGGACGCAAACCCTCCACGACATAGCCATAATCAACAACGTCGAGGCAGCCCTCGATGAAAGCTCACCACCCCCCACAGTAACGAGCCCGTACCATTCCATATACCGCAGAAAATGTGCATTCCTACGCATGAGCATCATGACCAGCCTCCCTGCGGATCTGGCAAGCACAATCGACATGGACCTCAGCGTCACCCCTCAACAGCTTCTGGCAGAGATCAAAACACACTTCACTGACTCAACGCCAACCACACACCTCATCCTCAAACAAGAAGCACAACGCACAAAGATCAAGGCGGGAGGGGACATCGATGAATACATCGCAGCACACCGAACCATACGGACAAAAATGTGTCTCGCAGAGTACCCCAGCATTCAACATGATGAATCTGTCACGATAGAATTCATCATACACGGCCTCAACTCGCACCCGGCATTGCGACATCTACCCGACATGTGGATCGCGAACAACACAATCCCCACAACCATAGCCAACCTCGTCCAACGACTCAAATCCATACAAGCTCGAGAAGACGAAAAACAGGAAATCAGGCAACAACGTCCACAAGGCATGAACACGACAGACCAATGGGCAGACAGCCCCAACTACCAGGCAATGAGACGACGAACTCGCAGCCGGAGGCAAGGCAGAGGATCAACGACCCACCCCGACCAACCCCAACGCGGCAATGCAGCCACAAGGGAAAATGCGGAACAATGGTACACGAATACCGATAAGAAGCGCACAACCCCTCGGCAAACACGTTTGCCGCCCAAAACCACCACCGGGAAAATGGCCAGCACCCGCGACGAACACGACGACACAATCGCGCAACAGGTGACTGACGAGGACATATGCGAAGGTAAGCAGTATGCCCTCGACTCAGGAGCGCATCCGTCACATGTTCGCAAACCCACGACGAACATGAAACCACTCCGACAAATCATCCGAACTAACACGGCCACCAACATCACGCCACCCGCCACACACAAGGGGATGATACATATACGGACCAGTACGAATAGGCACATACGAGTCCCAGCGATCGCCAACCCAGCAATGCGATCCAACCTGCTATCAGTTCACGACATAGCAGAGCAATGGGGAGAGGTCCGGTTCACACCCACACAGGCCACTGTACTCGACACGAGCACACACCCGCCACAAATAGTAGCGCAAGCACGCTTCAGGAAAGGCATGTACTACCTCGATCTCCCAAAAACCAAAGGCAACGGCATGGCAGCCCGGACCATACCACCACGGTCAATAAAAAATTCCAAAAGACCCGATACCCAAACCAAAAAAGCCCCAAATCCAAAAACAAAAAAAGAAGACAGCGACGCCAAAGCCAAGCCGCACACTAGCACGTGGCCACACCGCACCACGCGCAGAAAAAATCCCACTACACCAAATGCACAACCCAGCGCCCCCACCGCACACCCCAGCACACCCAGCTGTAGAAAGGGACTTCCACCACTATCATGTACTGTTCAATCACATCAGACCAACAACGCTCCAGAAAATGGCCAAACTCGGCCTCCTGCCAAACCTCCCGCCCACACTCAGGCAACGACCACCGCGGATCACCTGCTCGAGCTGCGCTGCAGCGAAGCAGCAGCCCGCACCGCACTACCCCAAGACGCACAACTACCGAGTAGGAGCCGCCTTTAGCAGCGATATATGTGGACCATTCAACCCCACATCCAGGCAAGGCAACAAATACATACTCACAGTAATAGACACCCGATCCCGCTACCTCATAGTCGACTTCCTGCAATCAAGAGCAGAAACACCGCACAGGCTGGATGTCATCCTCACAGCCCTCAACAAACGAAAAGGGTGCAAACCGAGACTGTTCCACACAGACAACGCGAAAGAATATGTATCAGACAGCGCCAACGCCGTATACAGATCGCACAACGTCATGCACAGCACTACAGTCCCACACACGCCCCAACAAAATGGGATCGCGGAAAGGATAAACAGTACACTCATGAACTCAGCCAGAGCCGCCCTCCACCACAGCTCACTACCCAAGACGCACTGGGAAGACGCAGTAAGGGACGCTGCATTCAAGTACAACAATATACTCCACCACGGGATCAACACCCTTCCCTACACCATGTGGACCAATGCCACCCCCGACGTCCCGCAATTCCTGCTGTTCGGACAGCTCGGTACAGTACCTGAGTTAGCAAATCGGAAACAAATATCAAAACTAGCCCACAGGGCAACACCCGCCAGGTACCTCCATGGCATCGACGAAAACCACATCATGGTCCTCGAACTCGACACGAACAGACCACGACGAGTTCGATGCGTCAACTTCCAACCATACCACAGCACCACCGATCCTGTAGCCTCACGCACATATGCCACGAAAGCCTTCACCCCGCATCGCACGCCAACAGAGATAACAGGCACCACACCCGCCCCAGCTCACCCCGGACAGGCTAAAAAATACCCCGACGCCGCCGAATGGGAAAAAGCCCACAACGCCGAACTCGACAACCTCGACGCCATGAACGTAGTACAGTGGATACCCGACTCCGAAATCCCCAAGAAACGGAAACTGATACCCCTAAAAATGGGATATCGTTACAAGAGGGACAGCAAAGGACAAATTGCATCGAGAAAAGCCCGATGCTCTGCAAGGGGGGACAAAATGCTACCACACAAGCACTACGACCCATCCAAAACTACAACGTACATGGCCGACAAGACCACAGTACGCGCAATGTTTGGAATAGCGGCCAAGTACCGCATGCACATCGAACACATCGATATCAAGTCAGCGTACCTACACGAAAAATTCGCGCACAACGGAGGTGAAACAGTATATGTGAGACAGCATGCCAGATTCAATGGCACATACAAACATGCCTGCCAAGGAGGAAAACTAAACATGAACATATACGGGACGCCATCCGCCGGCCACACATACCTATCTGCAGTCTTCACACTCCTACGAAAAGCCAACTTCAAGCAAAGCGAAGCAGACCTGTGCCTCTGGTCCAAAAAAAAAGGCAAAGAACATATAATTGCTGCTGTCAGCATGGATGACTTCACAGTACTCGCCTCAACCGCGAAACTCAAAGACGAGTTCGCCGCAGCCCTAGCGAAAGCGTACAACATCAAACGCCTAGGGGAACACAGGACTTTTCTCGGATGGACGGTGACACGACACCAAAATGGAGACATTCACATCTCCCAGCCCAACGCCATCAACTACATAGTACAGCAAGTGGACATGGCCAAATGCAATGCCAAAGACACCCCATACTGCGACGGTGTCCTGCTCCACAAGCCAACAGACAAAGACGAGACCCAACTGCACACACTCAAAAAATACCAGCAGATCATTGGGGACCTACGCTATGTCGCTGACTCGACGCGACCAGACATCTACTTCCTGGCAAACAGACTAGCAGTAGCGGCCAACAACCCGACACAAAGGCACTGGAACGCACTAAAACGCCTGATAAGGTACCTCAAGGGCACACCAAACACAGGCCTCACGTTCCGAGCCGGCAAGCAAGCAGACAAAGAGAAACCCCAGAACCTCCTTGTCTCGTATGCCGATGCCGATTTCGCTGCCGATATCACGGACAGGAAGTCCATATCGGGGACCCTCCACACATACAACGGCACACCGATATGTTGGGGGTCCCTCAAGCAAAACATCACAGCCTTATCCACCTGTGAGGCAGAATATATTGCGGCCACCTCCGCCGCACAGCAGACCACGTGGATCCGACGTCTGCTACAGGATGTGCACATGCTGCCGCAATCCCCGACCCCCTTGATGATAGACAACCAGTCCGCCATCCACGTTGCCAACAGCACGGGACCGACGAAGAGGCGAAAATTCATAGATCTGAGGCATCACTACCTCACGCATCAGGCTCAAAAGGGCACAATTGCCATTGCACATGTCCCCACGGACGACCAACTCGCGGACATCCTCACAAAACCGCTGCGTCGTCAAGCATACACGCGCCTCCTCCCCAAACTACAGCTCAGAAACCACACGACTGCAGACGGCAAAACTGCAGCGCCGTCGACAGGGGGAGTGTCATGAGAGCCATAAAAACAAACGTCGACGCCGCAACAGCAATGCGTCAGCAGTCATGAGAGCCATATACACACACGTTGCACACGTACAACAGCGATCAACTCACCACGATCGCCGCCGGCCTACGGATCGCTACCATCCCTACATAAGGTAGATAGAGACGCGATCACAGTAAACCGAGCCATCGATCTTGCATCACAGTCCTCAAACAGTTCCTTTAGGGGCTGCCAAGTCCAATCTCGCCTATCCGGAAGGCCGAGCCACTGCACTTGGATCCAGATCCCCTCTTTTCTTGTACCTGTTACATCCATTAACTTCTCGATCATCTCAAATCTTGCCTCGCTATGCTCAGCATGCTTCATCAACTTAGCTGAAACTTTCTTGCCATCCATTTTTGCGCGAGACAGTATCATCCGGGCGGCGTGTACTTGCTCCACTTGGTGAGTCACCAAATTCTCAACGGCGTAAACGATTTCACTGACCACCTTTGCTACGCTGCGCGGACCTATCCAGCGGAAAGACTGTTTATGACCCTTATTCTGCGCTCGACGTACGAGCACGAAATCACCAACGCAGAAGATTGTGCTGATGATGTTCGTATTATTGTTGTGGTGTTGGATTTGTTTTGCACGATTAGAAGAAACCCTGCGCTCCACATCCCGGTGCATGTTGTCAAAATCATTCTGTAATTTGTTGATCTCTAACAGTTGCATTGCCTTGCTCTTCTCCAAACTGCGGACTTGTGGCCAATTTTATGCAAGATATGTTGTGTGAATCACTACGCGTGTCGGCTTGATGCCGGTCATGACTTGAAGCGGCGAGCGATATACACCGTCGGCCCTTATGCGAAGTCTTTTCAACGGCGTTTCATTAAGAGCTGTCATGATCATTCCGATTGCGCAAGGCCAATCTTGAGGCCCCAATTGGAGTTCTGACTGCAGGCACCGGTACGCTTCCTGAATAGTCTTCATACATCTCTCAACAGTCCCATTGACCCACGGCGAGTAGGCAACAGTAAATCGATGCTTGATGTTTTGATCGTGTGCGAGTTCATTCATCACTCTGTTTTTGAAATGTGAACCTTGATCACTAACCCACACGTTCATGACTGTAAAAGTTCTGATCCACCTGCCAAGCTCACGTGCTGTGGTCTCCGCATCTGCATTTATGGCTGGGCAAATCCACAGGTATGAGGACAAATCGTCTCTGATGACCAAGGCGTACTTGTAGTCGTCAGTGCTTGGCCCCATGTACAAGAAGTCAAAGTGTATGATCTCATTTGGCTTTCTGGCGTGCACCGTACTTGATATTGGGCGGGGTATCTTGTGCCCCGTCTTGCCTGTCAAGCAGTGTATACAACTCTTGACGAACACAGCACAATCTTCCTTGATAAACGTCCAACTGCAGTAGCCCTTCATTACACTGACCGTGGACTCGATTGATCTATGGCCGCTGGCACCGCAGTGTGCCACGACCAAACATTTCAGCTGTAGCTCGGCTGCTGCATCAGGCACGCATACTGTATCTGCAATCATCCACAAACCATCCTCGGCGTCCCTGTTCGCGTTACTGGCTCTGTCGTTTTTATGATTTTCCTGACAGCTCCGGATCATTGGTACTGTAGGCCACTCGAAATCGTTGTCCATTGGCGACTCTAATATATCTTGTTCCAAAAGCAAATGTGTTATGCGCTTCACTGCCAGTCTTTTTCCTCGGTACCCACGGCACCCACGGCACCATCTAGTTAGGATGTCTGCCATGATATTGTTTGTCCGTTCAATGTGTTCAATTACATATGAAAATCGCGATAGGAATAGTCCCCATCGTTGTACCTTGTTGACAATATGCCTTCCAAGTGTGGTGTCTAGGGCAAGAGGATTAAAAACGAAAAGTAAGTTCCAATGGTCTGTGTGCACATGTGTCTTTTCTTCACACAAGAATAAGTAGTCTAATTTTTGAAACACCTGATATATTGCATAAGCTTCTTTCTCGATGGTCGTCCACCACTCCTCGGCGCCCTTAAAAGCTGCACCCAAAAATGCTAGGGGTTCGTGCTTTTGTTCTCCAACGTCTTTGTTCAGGTCTCCGGGTTGGCACTGTGTCACGACGCCAGCCCAAAATGCATCAGAAGCGTCGGTGTAGACGCATAACGCCTTATTGGTGTCTCGGTATGAAAGTTGAACTGTTTCGCGAAGCTCGTCCTGAAAATCTCTAAACAGCTCCTCGTGGCCTCTATTCCAAGAAAGACTTTTCAAATGTATGCTCTTGATTGACCTCTTTGTTCTCGAACCTGCTTGAGTATATGCTTCCTGGAGCATTTGCTTGAGTGGTGCAATTCTGTCTGCGAAATCAGGTATACCGTTCGCCATCCATTGCATACAATGGACATATTCACACAGCTCTCCAGCGGTCCTCTGCAAATGTATTTCCTGGAGCCCGCTGAGATTTCGGTGGTCGAATTGAACCCGATTGCCATCAATAATTCGACCGCACCACCGCACCTCGAGCAGGAATAAGTGGCTCTCCAGAGCTGAAACTTTTAGGTTTCGCTTTGCACAAACCTGAAAGAATTTATCTAAAACACACAGGAGACCTTCTTCAGTTTTGTTATGCAGCATGACATCATCAAGCCACGCCTTGAGCTGTACACGTATGTCCACGAACAAAGGTTCAACCTGCGACTGAAAATTGGGTCCGGCGTTTTTAGCTCCCCTGAGTGCACCGCTTCGGCTGGATGACCGTATTCGGCGTCATGAAGCTCAACGGATTCTGGCTCTCCTCATCCAGGGGCAGTTGCCAATATCCGCTTGAGAAATCTATCAACGCGAAGTGCTTGCTTGCTCCCTGCCAGGTCTGCAAGCTCCGAGTCGATGTGGGGAATTGGCCACGTGACCGGTTCCGTAGCGGCGTTAATTTGTCTATAATCGACTGTTAATCTGAAATTGGCTAGAGGTGGCTTCTTCACCAAGACGGGTGCTGATACCCACTGACTGTTGGTATTGATCTTTCCGAAGTCTTATTCTTATATGGGTTGTACATACCGATCCATGAACTGTCTGCCTTCGGCACTATATCGCCAGGGCTTCGCTTTGAATGGTTTTGCTCCCGGCTTCAGCATACTTTTCATAGGTTCAATCAACATCTGCAGGGGGGTCGTTTCCAAGTCGTAGCCGAAATACATCACGATAACGGTCCAACATAGAGCGTAACCGAGCTTTCCCATTCTCCGAAATCCCATTATCGACTGACTCTTGCACCAGCCTCTCCAAGGCTTGGTCAATCTCCGATGCGGTGTCCTCGCCGAGGTCTAACCACGTATCGTCCTCGCTGTCGCCGTGGTCGGCAACATATTCTCCGTCGCTGTGGAAAATACCTTGGTGCATAAGCCGTGCAACACTTCCTTTCGGATAGACCTCATCCGGGACCAACGATCCAATTTCAATAGAGTGCCCCATCCTATCGATGGCTGCAACAAGAAGCTCCTTTGTATTGATGCCGAGCGCCTCCAGCACTGGTCTACCAAGCAAAGGCTCTCCAACTTCAGTTGTAGCGACGTACCACGCCATGTTTCGTAGCTCTAAGTAGAAACCATGCCTGATGAAAAGTTCGACGTTCAACGTCACTTCCTTGTCGCACCGTACATAAATGTCTTCCCTATTTTGTCCCTTCAGTATCACCCAATTAAAATTACGAGGTGTACTGTACTGTCGGACCGACATCTTGGCTCTTTTTTTCGTCAAGTCTTTGAGCAATTCAGGTCTCATGAGATTGATGACCGAGCCCATGTCAGTGCACAGGACTCTGGGTAGCACATTCGCAAACGAGGCGTTGATTAAAGTACTTTTCTCAGTTCCCTCGGGTGCCTTTTCGCTGACCTGCCCTACCTTCTTCTCTTCGTCGAGCTTTCTTTTATGTTTTCGAGCAGCTCTATTGCCCTTTCACGCTTTGTATTGTTGCATCTCATAACCGGACGCCTTAAACCCTTCTTGGCGCATTCTTCGTTGAGACAAAAATGTAGGTACTTGGATTTAGTAGTCTGAAAGTCTCCTCTATCCTTCCTTGATTTGTCTTTATCCGTGTACCTCTTAACCCTTTTCTCCGGCGGTCCCCGGTAGCTTTTAGACAAGATGGGCCTCACACTTTCTACCTCCACTTTGTACCTATCGTGAGCCGCAGCTTCAGTGCACACTAATCTTACGTAACCCGACACGTCGGATTGCAGCGATTCTTGATAATCTAAGGCTTTCTGCATCACTGATTTCAACTTTCGAGGATACAGCCTTTCCTGTAGTAGCTTCACGGGGTTTTCAGGGTTGTCGTCCTTGAAATCATCGTAACCAATAGATTCCATTCGCTCGAAGAAAGTACTCGCAAACTCCAAGATTCGTGCTTCAGGATCGGCGATATGCGTCGGGATACGGAGCCCCTTGAGCACTTTCTCGATTAAGTTTTGGTCGTACGACTCATCTTTTCTCTCTACTAAGCTCTTCACAAATTTCTGTATGTCTGTAGCAGTGAGACTACTGTACTCTTTTCCAGGTGCAACTGTCTCAAACTCGCCGAGAAAGTGCATCCGTTTCAGTAATCCAGGGTCCACAGATACCTTGTAGCTAGCCTTGGAAAGAGAAGGAACCTCCTTTTTTTCGGCTATCTCTGTCTCATACCTTTCTCGATCCCGCCTGAATGCGTGCACCCTCACTGGGTCAACGCTCTTTAGAACAGGATGAATAATGGGTTGAAAAAGGCCAACAACGCCCTCGCTGCCGCCTTGACCGGCGGTAGATTCATTTTCAGACATTCTCCTTCTCACGCCGTAGTCCAGCCGCTTGGTTGCCAAATCGCTCCTGCAGGAAAGAAATTTCTTTAGACGCCTGGGCAGCTAGAGCTAAACGTGAGGGGTTAGAACGTAGAATTGCTCAATACAACGATGTCCGGTCTCTCATCTTCCGGGGTCCCGCGTGCTCCTGCACTTTATTCTCTTTCTATTTTACTTCCATTCCATGATATTTCGTGCCAACCTCTCCGGTCTACAGTTGCTCATGAATGCAGGCTGTCGGTCATCTATCTCCCCCCTTCTCCATGCGTGCTGTTCTGTCCAGGTGTACACGAGTGACAGCTATTCTACTCCAACATTGTGGCGGAGCTGGAGCTGACATAATTCTACAACTGTACGGTGTCAGCATCGGTGCTGACAGTACCCGTGGTACCCGTGTGAGCGCGCTTCGTACGGGCCTGGTACACGTGTGCACGTGTACATTGGGGCACACGTGGACACGCTCGGTGGTACTGTAGATCGTCGGGCTCTACAGTAACCAAAGCAATCGTGATCTAATCTAAAGTGAGTCCCCCAGGGGGGGTTATGCTACACGGCCCCCCCACAAGTGGGAACGTCCGCGTTCACATGTGCTTGTAGGGCGGCTCGTGTTTTCCTCTCCGTCTCGACCCCCATTTTTCCCGTCGCCTCTCGCCTGCGTCCGTCTCTCACCTCCGCGCGTGTCGGGCGCATCGTTCCTCACCTTTCTCTCCCGGCTCGCATTCCTTCCGCCGATTGTTCCTCCTATCCGTCCCGACTCCAGCGAGGCCTTCCCTGCTTGTGGCGCGCTCGTCCTCTTTCCTCCTCTACTCCGGTCCCCGCCCACCTTTCCGGCGACACTCCTTTCTCGCGGGACACGTTCGGGGTTGTCTCTATTGGTATGACGTCCCCTCAGTCCCTTCTACCGCCACCTTCCACGCCCGCGGTGGCGGTGAGCAACGTGGAGGAGGGTTCTCGTACCCTTCCTGCGCCCGCCGCGCATGCCGTCGTCGGCCACCTCGCCTTTCCAGAAGACTGGGCCGTCGCACGAGTCCACGCTATCCGGCGACTTGGTTGGCGGCCCAAGCCGTTCTGCGTGCCCCGCTATCACTGCGGGTCCCGTCGGGCCTGCCGCCCGTGACGCCACTCGAGCGGGGGTGTCACCGCTGGACGATCTGCCTTCAGGGTCGAACGCGTCGAGCGTTCCTAGCCCGAAGCCGCTGTTCGGCGTGTCCCTTGAACGGTCCACCTCACTCCCCGTCGACGATCTTCGGTACCCGTGGGCCCGTCTCGCGCGAGTCGTAGTGACGGTGGGCGAAATCCTCGCAAGCCCGTACTTGCGGTCCGATCTCTCTCGGATCCGTAAGATCAGCGAGGCCGGCTTCGCTGATCAATCCGCGCTGGCTCTGAGCCGGCTTCTCGCGGAGGGGGACGGCGTAGCCTACCAAAACCCCAATGAGATAGCCTGGGACCGCACCTTCGGATTCGGTATCGACCAGGTGCGGTACATTCATCGCATGGCTGCCTATCTATCCGGGATCAACCCGGACCAGTCCGCCCGCTTCATCCTGGCTGAAGTCCCAGGTCTTTACTTATACCTTCGCCCTTTCGCGTTAAAAAAGCCTCGAGTGGCTCTCCAGAAGTCCGCTGCGTCATTGACGGGGATTCACGGCATCGCTGTAGCCCATCAGGACTGGTCCGCGTACCGACGCGCTTCGGAAGAAGACGGTCGCGTCTTCCCTTCGGATTCTTTCGAAGCGTTCTCTCGCCTGGGGACTTCCCTCCCTACCACCGATGGCTCGTGTGGCTTTTCCCTCTCTCGGGGTACACCCCCTCCTACCCTATGTGTTAAAACATTTTGGGTACGCCGCGGTCGACCCCGGCCACCCCGCGCGCCCGCTCCTCATGGACAACTGCGCAAAGGAGTGGGCATGGTCCCTCGGGAGCGCCTTTATGGCTGAGGTGAGCGAACACGGTCGCGTGTTCCACCAGCCCTCCGATGCCGTGGCCTTCTTGGCAAGACTCGTCCCCAGCCTTCCGGTTGTCCCGCCGCATCCGCTCGAGCGGGACCTGGCGTACGCCCACTGGTCGCTCCGTGGCGTCGTGTCGCTCATGACGCGGGCGGACGAGGTGAACAAGCTTCATTACCACCACTGGCCGGACCTCACGACGGGCATCCCATGCCCGTACCTCGTGTACGACTCGAGGACGGACGCCTTCGCGTCGCGTTCTACAGCGACTCCGGACTCGGCCGGAGAGAGAGGAAGGCGCGCGGGAGTCGCTCTGTGTCGCCGCGGACCCGCCGCAAGCGGTACCGAGATTTGGATGCCGTCGCTCCTCCTTCGGCCGCGGCGGGTGTCGACTTGTTTTGCTCCACCCCGCCTCGTCATGAGGCGGGCGAGCGAGCCACGTTACACGTCCCGTCGGGGACAGTCTCCCCCATGCCTCCGCTGAACGACTCCTCCGTCGCCGCTGCCACTCGGGTGGCGGCTCTGGATCTCTCCCTTTAGAGGGAGGACGTCACTTCTGTGCTCGGCCTCGCTCAGGCTTTGGCGCACACCGGGAACCAGGCTTGGACAGTGGGTCGTCTCCTCTCGACACTGGCGAACTGGTTCCTCGCGCGGAGCGATGAGGCTCGTCGTTTCAGCGGGGAGCGCGCGTCGCTCTCTCTCTCGCTGCAACGTTTGTAGAGCGAGATCGACTCTACGCGGAACAACCCTCGTCTCCAGGCTGACGCATACGAGCGCGCTGTATTGGACCGGGACCAGTATCGCCGGGAGCGTGCCGCCCTGCGGTACGCTCGGGAATCCGCAGTTCGTGGGGTCGCTCCTCAGACCTCCGGACGACCCGATCCTTATGCCGTTCCGATGAACGGTCCCCCAGGGCCGCATAGTTCGGGGGCCCATGCGGCCCCTGACAGTGAGAGCGCCGCGTACCGGCGTGTCGCTACGCCAACCCTTGACGAGCTCGCGGAGGACCCCTTGCAGAACGCCGAGGTTCCGCGTTACCCGGGATATTGTCCCCGAGACGTTCGGATCATAACCCTGCGGGACGTGGGCATGACACTACCGGTTGAGGTAGCCGTGATGATCGCTCGAGTTAGTTTGTCGAACGTTTCTCGTAAAGAATTGTTGCCCTCCCGTTTCTCGTTACCACGGCGTCGCGCGGTGTCAACACGCGCCAGGGCGTATGGGTTCCTGCCTGCTCGTCCGCGCGTCGAGCGCGGCGGCGGCCGCTGTACGGGGCTCGTCGCCCTCTGGCGATCCAGGCTCAGTGCCATGCGGAACGACCCCGGTCTTCGGAGGACCCAGGCTTAGGGGAAGGGGCGTGCGTTGGTCCTCGTCCCCGATATCGGCGGCGCCGGCGCGGCTACCTTCTGAGTTTCTGTTCCCCCAGGCGGCGAACCGGCGCGCGGATCTGCGTCGATGAGCGGCGCGGGCGATGCTCTTACCTTTTGTACTCCTCGCCGTCGGCGGCGAGGGCAGGGCGTGCGACCGTCGTCCTTCCTGGGGGCCCCTCGCCGTCAACGGCGCGGGAACCGCGCGGGGCTGCTCTTATACTTGGTACGTCTCGCCGTCGGTGGCGAGGTCCTGATACCTGACCGTTGAGGCGATCAGTCGTGGAGGTCGCTCCTCTCTTCTCATTTACCCACATCGTCGTGAGGTGGGGGGGTTGACGAGAATGCGTGTACGAGCATGCGCCCGCTTTCGTCGGTTTCGTCCGGTCGCCGATCGCGAACCTTTCGGAAGGTCGCTCGCGCCGCGTTCCTAGTTCACACTGATCCCTCGCGTCATCGGTGGGTTACTGGGGAGAGTCTTCTTACCCCAACCTCCCTCCGTGTTGGGAAGTCGTTCCCGTCTCGTCCGCCCCGCCTCTCTGTCGATCGTAGGGGGTCGTCAGAGCGCGGCCACAGGGGTTCGTCGTACGGCATCGGCCGTGGGAGCGGCGCCCCCGGCGGGCCCGCCTTGCTTATATATCGTCCCTGGGTTCCTCGCCGTCGGCGGCGGGGGCACCGCGCTAGACATCTGTCTTTTCGTTCGTGTCCCTTGGCGTACGTGGCGGGGGAACGAACCCCCGGGAAATGCTCTCATGCTTAGTCTTCCTCGCCGTCTGTCGGCGAGGGATTTATGCGCGGCCGCCGGGGGCGCGCCGTACGGCATCGGCCGTGTGCGTGGTGCAGTAGGCGCTCTCGCCTTGCTTGTAGGTTTTCCTTGGTGCCCCTCGCCGTCGGCGGCGAGGGCATAGCACGCGGTAGTGGCTCTTCCTCGGCGTCCCTCGCTGTCCGCAGCGAGGGCGCTGCGCGCGACGGATGCATTTCTCCTTGGCCCCCTCGCCGTCGGCGGCGAGGGCTCCGGGCGTCAGACGAGGGCGCATAGGGCAGCACGGTGTCAGCGCGCGCGGCGGAAAAGCGTCGCGCGGGCGGAAGGAGGGAGCGGAGACGCGGGGCCGGTAGTGAAGGCAGGGGCCGCGCGTGCCTGTGCGTTTCTGTCCGACAACTGCTGCGGAGCGCATTCTCTACAGTGCCACACGCACGCGCGCGCGCTGTCCAGCACTGCACGTGCGCAAAAGCCCATTGACCTTGATTAAATCCCCCAAAACATAATTTCCCGCGAAAATGTATTTTTGCCAAAAAATGAGTCCCCGCCCGTGGGGTGGTTATTGCCAAGTGTCGGGCGCGACGCACGTTTCGTTGCCCTGTCGCCGATTGCGTGCAACGAGTGCGACGCCCGCCCGCACTTGCCGGATTGCGTCCTGTGTAATTACCGCCCCTCAATAATATCTTCTAATTTTCGACTCTTCGGGGCTGGTGGTGGCGGTTTGTCCAAAGGACGACACTGGGGGTACAGTAAGCGGTCCGTAGATTGCGGGCTGACTGTAGAGAGGGGGCGCGTCTTCGATCCGCATATTACCCTCGTGACTGGGTCGCTCCCTCCCCGTCTTCCCTCTGTCCGTACTCCAAGCGTGGGTACGCTATGCCCTGCTCCTCGCGCATTGTTTTGTGCGATCCGCTCGCTGCTGCGCTCCAACCGACGCGACCTGACCCTACCGCCACACGTTCGAGGCGGGCCTTCCTGGGTCGTTCGCGTCCCCTAAGAGGCGCAGTTTCTCGCACCCTACTCCGTAACCAGGCGCTGTCGGTCGGCGGCTCGGATGCTCGTGCAGGTCGCTGCTGCCCTCCACTGGTGGCGAGGGGGTTCGGGCCCCCTTGCGGTTAGCCGCCCCCATTGCCGGTTTGGAGGAACCGGTGTTCTTTCCCCGTTATTTGCCATTCCTTGGCGATGGACCTGTGACAGCCTGTACTGCTTACCATCCCGCGACTCCTTCGCGGTTGCGTGTTACTTTCGAGGATCTCCGTCCAGTGTTGTTCTTGGAGTCGTGTGACTCCTTCTTCGTCGGGGGAGGTTGGAGGACAGGTGTCCTTTTCCCGTTATCGGAATTTTGTCCAACCGCGGTCGATTACCTTGATCCAAACGGAGCGGTTGGGGGCCCCTCCTCAAGCGTGAAAGTCCGCGTTCACGTTTGAGTCGAGGTCCATGCCGGTGCGTCTCCGGAGGCGTTGGGCGTAACGAGACATTAACTCCTTCGGGACGTGAGTCCGCGCAGTCCAGGTAGGCGTGTCGTAATCCACCCACTTGATGAGGAACTCGAAAGTTCCGTCTTCCATAGCACGGTGCTTCAGGCGTCGCTCCACAGCGTACTGTGTCCCGTCTCTGACCTTGTCGGCAAGGTCAGCTGTGGTTATCGTGCTCGCCCGTGGTTCGTCCGTCGGCGGTCGCGCGTATACGCAGCGATCTGCGGAGACCCGCTCAGTGACCCATCACGATCGATCGTGATGGTTCGGCGGTCGTTCGCGAGGACGCGGTAGGGGCTGACCGCGGGGGACGCGAGCTTGTTCGAAGTCTTCCCCCCGTCGGTGGGGTTGAGGTATACGTACTCTCCCGGACGGAGTCGCGAATTGATCCGTCGTATGGGCTTATCGAGGTCGCTCTTGTAGCGAGCCTGCGTTCGACGCAGGCTCCGGTAGACCCTCTGGATTGTCGAATCCAAGGTCTTGAGGAACCAGGCACGTTGGTTCCCTCTGTCGGCAGGTGGAACGTCACCGCCAGCTCGTCGAAGCGAGAACTCTGGCGGTGGCCTGCTGAGCACGAGCTCGAACGGCGTCGTGTTGGTGGTGCGGGGTACGTGGGAGTTATACGCATACGTAAGCGGCCCCACGTACACGTCTTAGTCATCTTGATGCTCGCCTACGTAGTTGCGTAGCATCGCCGCGATCTTTCGGTTGTATCGCTCGACTTGCCCGTTCGTCTGGGGATTGTACGCCGATGTGTACATATTAGTTATCCCCAGAACACGGCACGTGCTGTGGAAGAACTTGGCGTTAAACTGCGGTCCGTTATCCGACAGCAACGTGCGCGGGACGCCGTACTTAAACACCCATGATTCGCAGAACGCAACTGCGACGGCGTATGCGGTTATCGTGCGGACCGCAACGACTTCCGTCAGCTTGCTAAAGCGGTCCGTGATCACGAGCGGGAATCGTTTTCCTGTCTTCGTCTTGGGGTGAGTCTGTGTGAGTCTTCCGGAACTCTCGGTGAGGGACATGAGCCACCTCAGCGCGTCGTGATCCGTTCCGACGGTGAACTTCGTTTTGTACATACGGCCGTAGTGTGCGGACGGCCCACACTACGGCGAAACACTCGCGCTCGGCAGCGCTGTAGTTCCGCTCGCTGTCGGTCAGCGAGTAAGACCAATACCCAACGGGGCGCCAATCGTTTGGCTGGTCATGCTCTTGGAGCAGCGTGCAGCCTAGTTGGTAGGCACTCGCCTCGGTGTCGATCATGTACGGTCTTCCATGCCGAGGCAACGCGAGGATCGGCGGAGGGATCATGCACTCCATAAGGTTCTCTAACGCCTGGAGTTGATTCTCGGTATGATTATAGAAGTCAGAATCCGAATCCTTGCACGTTATATCCGTCGGCGGACGGGCTATTTTCGAAAAGCCCTTAACGAAGCGGCCATATACGTTACACACCCCGAGAAACGAGCGCACCGGCGTCAGCGTCCTCGGGAACGTGAATGTCCGGAAGGCGTCGGCCGCCGTATCGGCCACGCTCAACTTACCTGGGGTGATGACGTGCCCCAGGTAGTGTACCTTCGGTTGAAAAAAGCTACACTTCTTGAGCTTGAGGGAGATGCCGGCACTCCCTAACAAGCTCAAGACAGTGTCAAGATGCTTCACTTGTTCCGCGTGCGTACGCAGGAACACTATGACGTCATCGAGATAGACGAGGCATATTTGCCAGCGGACTCTGGAGAGGATAATATCCAATGCACGTTGGAAGGTGGCCGGTGCCCCTTTTAGTCAAAACGGCATGTGCAGGTGGCAAAACGTGCCCATGTGCGTCGTAAACGTGGCCTTATCCCGGTCTTCCGGAGCGACGGGGATCTGCCAATATCCGGATTTCTCGGTCCAACGTCGTGAAGACGGCTGCATCCCCTAACGAGTCGATGCAGTCGTCCATCCGGGGCAGTGGATACGAATCCCTTGCCGTCTTCGCGTTGAGACGCCGGTAGTCCACACAAAACCGAAGAGAGCCGTCTTTCTTCGGGACGAGCACCACCGGAGACGCCCACTCGGTGCTCGCGGGTTCGATAACCCCTGCTTTCAGCATTTTGTTGACCTCCTTGGCAACCATCTCACGCAGAGCGGGCCCCTTCCGATAGGGCATAGAACGAATCGGTTTCGATCCCGGTTTGAAAGGGATGCGGTGCTCCGTGGCTCGGATCGTTCCGAGCGCACCGCTCCACAGACTCGAATGCTTACGGAGCATCTCGAGTACGTGGCCACGGAGCTTGTTATCGTCGATGTATGACAAGACCACCTCTTTTTCCTGATCCATCGGTGGATTTTTGGGATCCTTTTTGTGGGAGCATACGGTGCCTCCCGCTGTCGGGTTGGTCTCCAGGTGGCCGATCGTCCGTCCCACCTGTTCCTTCCTAACGGTCCCTCGCTCATCGGAGCTTGGTCGTCCAGCTCCTGCCTTCCCGACTTGATCGGTCAAGTCGGTCAGGTGTAGCGCGTGTGCGACCCCATCGGCGACGCGACGTTCTGGTGTCAGGATCGCGAGGGGGTTGCGTGGCGCGTACCCCAAGAAGGTGTGCTTCGGAAGCCGCCTTTCCCGTCGCGAAAAGTTCACGACGAGGACGTCGAAGGTCTGATTCGGCAGTACCTCGACGACTCCGTTCGATAGCTTCACTCCATTTTGGTGTTGGAGTGACGGCTCCATGAATACGAGGCCCCTCCCCACGGTTGTGACGCGCACTCAGGCTTGCGACATCGCGGGGATGGTGACCCAGCGAGTGATTCGGATCGCCTGCGGGGCCTCCTCGCGTACATCCGGCCGTCTCGTCTATCGTCCGTCCCGCCTGGTATGGGGAGTCGGCTCCCCTTTTTCCGTCGACGATGGCAACAGAGCCGCCTTGGTGCAGCTCCATGCGGTGAGCTTCGATGTCGATACATTGCACGTGCGTATCGATGAATGCCGTGCCAAAGAGGACCAGCGCGGCGAGCTGGTCCGCTACAACGAACGGAGTTCGGAACGTCATGTTCTTCAACCGCACGGCCAGCCGTACGAAGGCTGAGAGCTTGAGCGGATTGCTATTCGCGCCCGCCAATGGTGGCAGTGGCGCGTCTCGTACGACTTACCGCGTCCAATCGGGAGGAAGGTCGGCCTTCCTCACCAGATTATACACCGAGCACGTATCAACGGCGATCGTGCGGGGCTTGAAAGCATTTCCCTCCGTGCCTATCGAGCTGTGGACGTTGTAAATCTTCGACGTCATAAGGCAAATGACGCCGTCGACCACCTTCGGGGGAGACGGAGCAGCGAGGTCGTTGCGCTTCGGGCGCCTTCGACGGTTCTTCCCCCTTCGGCAGGTCTTTCGTCCCGAACCACCGGACGTCGGTCGTCCGGCGGCTGCCTCGGGGCCTGTTACATCGGCACACGCCCTTCGTTCCTTGCCGTGCACAGGGCTTGCGGAAGCTCCGGTGCCTTCACAGTCGGTCCGTGGCATCTGACCTACGGCGGTGAGGGTATCTTCCCCTTCGCGGTCACGTGCAGGGCCTACGGAAGCCAGGGCCGTGTCACGGATAGTCGTCGGTGCCGGACCCGCGGGGGTCTCGGTGACTTGTGTCGGGGCAGCGGGGCAGCGGGGAATATTATCGGTAAGTATCCCCCTGTCCCTGCGAGGGCGGAAGGTGACGGGTCTGGGTAGCTGGAAAAAGACGGCTCACGCGACCGCGTGAGCGTAGCCGTCTTTACGGGTTTTTTGTACTACCGGAACTATCCGAGGTAATCGCGCCGCCGTCGACAGCGAACGCGACGTCGGGCCTCTCGTCGAGGGTGTGAGGACGACTTCTCAACTCCGAGCCGGCAGCTTCCGCGAAGTACTCGGGTACTTCGTGGACTTGGGCTGCAACGTTCGGAAGTTGCAGCACTTGAAGAGCAGCCAACGTCGGGGCTCCCGTATGCTCATCCGCGGGCAGAGGATCCGGGTCCTCTGCTCAATCCTGGAGGTACATGATTGCGTTCTGTACCCCCGGAGGAAGCCGGGATCGGTCCCTGTTTCCTCTCCCTTCCTGGCGCGGGTACCGAGTATCCGCTTGTCGGAAGTCGCGTCGGTCACGAGTATTGAGCTCGTTGCGACGGTACCAGCCCCCACGTGGGGCGAAGCGTGCTCCCCCACCCGATCGATTCGAGAAACCTTGGCGCGAGGGACGGCCCTCGCCGACCGACTGCCGGAGGAGGTTGCGCGCCCCGGGTCGCGTCTCCATCTGGTAGCGGTAGTTCCTGTACGCCGTGAACATCCGTTGTTCCGGCGACAGGAACGGGCAGGCGTACATGGCGTGGCCGTACGTACGCACAGCCAGCACACGTATGCACTGCCGTCCGTTGAGGCGAAGGCCGCCGCGTGCCGCGCCTCCTCATCGGTGAGGAGGGGCACTTGAGTCGCTGCGCCCCCTGCATCTCGGCTTGAGATGTCGAGCTCTGCGACCCGGGGGTCCGTACCCCTTGCCACTCTAGTAGTGTGCGCGAAGGCGGTCGCGTAACTTGATGTCGTTCCGGTCGACATCGGCCGGGGAGGTCGTCCTCCCACGGGCCCTGCTCCTTGCGTAATGAGGACAGAGTCAGCCTGCCACTCATCCTCCCCGATGTGGAGGGCTGAGGCGGGCGAACTTGTCGCGGCGGACTTCGGAGTCCGCCCCATCTTCCCTGCCGGTTTCGGATCCGGCAGAGGTAAGCCACGCCGAGCGCGGTAAGTTGTTCCTTCCGCCGTTGCGATACGGCGGATAGTCAGAAGATCGGGCTTCTGGCTACTTGGCAGTCGTTGGACTGTCTCGGAAACCGCGGCACGGGTCGCAGGTGCCAGTCCCCGCACAAAGTAGTGCGCGAGGGACTGTTCGGAGAACACTGCCGTGCACCGGAACGCGGCCGTTTCCAGCCGGTCCGCAAATGTGTTCTCCGTCTCTTGCGGTTGTTGCCTCGCAGTAGCGACGGCGTCGTACGCTTCACCTAACACGTCGTCGATTAGGGAGCGTTTTAGGAATTGATTAACAAGCCCGGCCAGCTCACGTCGTCGTAGAACTGGCCGTTGCGGAGGCCATGCATCGTATAACTCGTATACAGGCGCTCCGCGTCGCGTTCTAGGAAGTACGCGAGGAATCGTACCGCAACACCTTCGGTAAGGTGTTGCGAGTTGAAGGTTATCCGTATATCCTTCAAGAACGGCAGCAGTTCGATCGGTTCGGTGCCGTCGAAGCTACGCATCGTGGGACGGATCCCACGACAGCGTTGTACGTACTTCGCGATCCGTCCCGCCTCACCAGAGGTGACGAGCCTCGAGGTGTTGTCCAAGCGGTACATACGATAGTCAGCGACGGCGCTGAACTCTTGGATCATCGTATGCACCGACTCGAGCCCGGGCTCGGCGGGACCTAGCGTGCCAAAGGCAGTGCCGGGTACCGTATGGACGTCTACCGGACCTGGATGCGCGGTCTAACCCGCCGGCGGGTAACCACCCCAGCGAGGATCGACGAAGAACATGGGTTCTTCAGATCCGCGAGCGGCTCCTCCACGGTCCTGTACGTCTACGTACGATACGCGTTCCATGTGCCGCCTACATCTGGGCATAGGCGGCAATGCTTGGGTCTCGGACGCGAGATTCGCGTCCATCGGAGGACGATTTCCTTCCGCAGTCCGACTGGTGTCGGCGCCAGTCGGACGCCAACCTTCCGGCGCGACGGCGCTCGGAGGTAAGCTACCACCGGGCCCACTCGTGGAGGCACCGGGTAGCCTTGCGGCCATGGTCCGTACTATGTCACGACCGCGCTGTCGCGTAGCGTTGAGCTCGGCGGAGAGGTGCGCGAAAGCACCCAACTGTTCCGCGAACGGGGACGGTCGATCGTCAGAACGTCTCGTCGAGGTCGGCCTAGGGGGCGACCTTGCCCGCGCAGTACGGGCTGTGCGAGGCGTGAGTCTTCGACGAGCACCAGTCGCGTGTGTAAGTCATCGACTAGTGCTCGGAGATTCTCCAAGAACTGGCTGACTCGATCGAACCTCCCTTCACGTTGGGAGCGGAGTTCGTCCATACATCGCGAGTAGACGGCGTCCGTCACGTCTATACGCAGTGAAGTACGGACTTCCTTAATGTAGTCAGCGATGCGATCGAACATCGCAGCCGCTTGTCCTTCGTGGGAGTCGGGCGACGGTTCGCGGTCTCGGAGACCAGCGTCGCCGTCGCCGAACGGCGGTGATGGTGCGTGGATAGCAACCGCCCTCGGATCCGCCGGTTCGGACCGGATCGAGGTCGCGTATTCTTGACTCATCTCAACGCGTACGGACGCCGAGGAAAAAGAAAGTCTTCTCGGAAAGATCTCGGGGTCTTCTAGGTTGGGAGACCACTGTAGCATAAACACCCTCAGGGAGAAGGATGTTTGCTCACAGCTCGACGGAGACCCCGGATCGGGGGAAGACGGGGAAAGGAAGCACCAACAGCTATCGGAACCGAGCGAGCCCGGGGAGCGTGATAGAGCGGATCGGAGGTGGTCGCGAGTGCGTATGGGCGGATCGACGCCTCGACGCCCCGCCGGGGCGTACTGGACCGTTACCCAGCGCCGCCGGCGCGGTACTGGGTAACGGTCCAGTACCGACGTGCGGAGGCGGATCCGGCTCACCGCGCGCAACCACTACCCGCGGGGCTCCGTACTAGGCCGACGCGAACGTCGCTCGCGTAGTCTGGAATAAGCCGGCGGAACCTAGGTGGTAGGTTCTGGACAAGCCCGTGCTTGTCCTCTCCCCTCCGCCGTCGGTCCGCTCATATTTAACATGCAAACCTCTATAATAACACTACAGTAGCGAGGTACTGTAGTGGTCTACTGTAGTGCAGGTCGGCCTGCACTGACGGTGTCAGCATCGGTGCTGACAGTACACGTGGTCCCGTGTGAGCGCGCTTCGTACGCACCTGGTACACGTGTGCACGTCTGCAGTGGGGCACACGTGGACACGCTCGGTGGTACTGTAGAGCGTCGGGCTCTACAGCAACCAAATCAATCGTGATCTAATCTAAAGTGAGTTCCCAAGGGAGGGTTATGCGACATTAAGTTCGCCTCTGGGAATAGAGGGAGCTGATCAAGTGGTTTCAATTCGGATACTGTCGGAAACGCCGAGCCGGCCCCAACACAGCTCCTCAAAGGAGTGGCGCAGAGTCGCAGAGGGTTCTCTTCCATGCAGTCCAAGATGATTTTTCCGAGGCTGAAAAGCAGAGGCTATGCATGACATGGGGAGTGCGTTCTAGAAGTGGCGACGAATACGCCACATCCAAACGCCAACGCAGCAGAAAGTGTGGGGCCAGAGCCTCTTTCAGGAGTGAATCTCACCCTCCTCTCGTATAGGCTCTTACGGGCATTGCGAAAATGCCCGATGCGGTGTGGCAAAGCGCGACTTACCTCATACCACAGGCTCTTTGCGATAAAATCATTCCAACAACCCTTGGCGAGGGAAGTATCGCCAAGAAGATGTTCTGTGAGGCAAATTGCTGCCGGGGTGCACATGTCACCCCGATCTTGTGACAGCACTTTGTTATGGTGAGACTGGAGGAATTTTGCTCCGCCAGGGTGCTTCCCCCTGCCGCGGTCGAAGGTCGTCTTGCACACCCGGCCGAATTCCTGAGAACAGAAGGCGTCGATCTCCATGAAAGAGTAATGGAGATCCTTCCCGCCGAAACGGAAGACACCATCGAATATCTTATGGGTAGTGCTGCCTCGTGTACCAATAATCTTGAGATTGTAGAGATCTATGGGGTAGGAGTGCTCCGTGGAAGCGTCCACCCCATAGTATACCCCGGTCTTCCAAAAATAGATCTGGCATATATCCTACTTTTCATCTATCATCGTGTTGTGGCGACTAGAATCGTTGACAGAATTAGTTAACACGAAGCGTGCCAGGTCGTCGACGGATCATTCGCAGTCTTTTCTGTGAAGGAACACCCCGGGAATCTGCTGTCCCAGGAGGGCCTCAAAGTCAGCACGCGCTACATCGTACCGCCTGTGCTTACTACTCACCCATATGTGATATTTGTGGGGAATGGAGGCTGCAGTACTCGACTTGGAAACCTTGATTATGTCCGTCTTGAGGAAAGCTAAAACAGGAGTTGGTGTTGACGGTCTTAGTCTTCTCTTGGGCATTGAGCGGCCTTCACGGCCAGTGATTTTCGTGGAGCCTCGTCGTTCGAGCTCCTCCTCGCCGTCAGCTTTGTTTTGGTCATAGCGGCACACAGAAGAGGGACCAAGGAGCGCGCGCGAGGGCTAAAACCTCACATACGCGCGACTCACCTGGCCGGGGAAGATGCGCGTTATAGTGCGCGGACGACGAGAGCAGCCGGGAGGAAAGCAACAAGGAAAGTCGGCGAGGAAGAAACCGCAAGGTAGACAACACGGCGAGTCGGCGACGAGGAAGCCGAGAGATAAAAACAAGGGGGCTAGGAAGAAGCCGGGAAGTAAACGACGGGGCTTGCCGGCCAATGAGATGTCGCAGGGAAAAGAACCAGGTGTGCTAGCGAAGGAGAGGCCGCGGGGCAAACAAGGAGAAAAGGCGGCGAGGGAAAAGGCAGGGTAAGGAACATCTCGGGGAAGCGCAACAACATAGCTGATTACATACTGTGCACCGCCGTGGGCCGCGCTGGAAGGAGGTTCGTGTGAACCCGAAATGATATATAGATTTTTAGACCAGATTTTAGAATAATTTCGGGTGGATTTCTAGATGAGTCTGGCGAGCTTCCAAGTGAAGCTTGGAGGCTATAAAATAGGAGAAGGAATGGTTGAGGCAGGAAAACCCGGGGGCAGGGGGGACACCGACACTGACACACACAGGATAGTACGAGAGGGAGGGGGTGGAAAAGAATAAACAGACTACTGAACCCTTTTCCATACCACACCTCCCCCATCAAGTACAAACGTAGAGTAACCGTTCGGCACCTTATTCGGTTTTTGAACATAATCCGGTTTCTATAATTGTCGTAATCTGAAGGGGGTAGTACCTCCTCCCCTTCAGTTCGCGGGGACCATAGGGACATAAGCTCCCTCAAACCAAAACAGAAGCACCATAACATGCGAAAAAGGCGCCATTCTACCTACTGGTCCCCTACTGTTGCACTACTACGATATGAAACCTGAGCGACCATTGTATGAGACAGAAATCGTTCATCAGTCCGGCGGAGTGGCGCATGATCTCGATGCAAAGCAACTTTCCATGGAACCTAATAGCGATATACAGCAAGCGCTGTTTGAGCACATCAGTGATGGGGGTCGTCTCAGCGTTGCTGCAAAAAGTAATGGCATTCCAGTAACGAATGCCAGGAGAGCATATGCGAGCTGGCTTCAGTCGCTTCCTGACAGCCAAACAACCTCGCTACTGGACATCCAGTTTAGCATGCGCTCCCCAGGAAGACCACGGTATTTTACTGTACGACAGGAGAATTTAATCACTGAGGCGGCGCTTCACTTTTCTAGTATAAACACACCGTTGACCAAAGTTGGACTGAGTTTCTCTGCATACCTCTCATATCATAACTTTACCATCAAACAGATGGGTTGAAGGCTTTCTCTCACGCAATCCTGAGATTGCCGTTCGTCCGGTACGCGCAATTGATGCACGAATAATTGAAGCTGTGACTCGCCACAACCTCGCAACTCATATTGCGCGTGTGCAAGTGGCCATGGACAGGTTTGACATACACGACCCGAACCTCATATTTAATGTTGATAAATCGGGAATTTCGTTCCAGAAAATGGCGGGTAAAAGCCTCCGTCGAGGATTCGGGAACGCTCACGAAAAGACACTTGTCAGCACAATGGTCCGAACGCGAGGCCGCATGGAGCGAGCAACTGTGATGTGTGTCGTCAATGCAGGGGGTTTGAGCTTCAAACCGGTAGTGATATTTCCGGGGAAGGAAGAATGGTTGGCAATACTGTAGAAACCGTACACAGCTACCTGCCCAGCTGCTACTTTTATCAGCGTGAGAGCGTTGGGGACGACACAACGATTTTCTTAGACTGGGCCAGAGGCTTTGTGGAAGAGACTGCGCATTTACGGCACGGAGGGAAAAATGATGTTGCTTTATGATGGATACATCTGCCATATCCAGTTCACTGTGCTACAGTTCTTTAAAGATAACGGGGTTATCGTTATTGACCTTCCACCCCCCACGTCTCATGTCTTGCAGCCGCTCGATGTTTCCGTATACGGTCTCTTCATCGTACATTCAAAGAGAAGAAAATAATCGAGCAACGTTGAAACGTGCACTCGACGTTTTTGACGTCGCTGAGATTTTAAAACATGCGTTGTCGGCTGCTGTCACACCAGGCAATGTCATAAGCGGTTTCAAGAGGTGCAAGATTTGGAACGCCGAGTCAAGGGGGACATCTACTGAAAGCTTACAGAACTTCGGTTCTTTGCTGGTACCCTTCCCCGAGGGCTCAATTTGGGACACATTCTAGAAAAACATTGCCCCTACTCTCAGCACTCGTCAAATAGCTACAAAATCTCGCCTAGCAATGCTGTTGGGTATGCCAGTCGACTGCATTAACTTGAGGCGATATTTGGTTGCCACCAAAACCGGTGATCTGGAAACCAGAGAAGACCGCCACAATGCAACTTCTGGCCAAAAAGGGAGCAATTTGGGACACTTCTTTTACTGTAGACGCTAGTTCTCAGCGCTCGCGAATGCCAGCAGAGTCTGCGCGGCTTCACAAGCGTGGCTTTCTGCGACAGGGACAGAAGTCCTCGCCTTCTTTGGGGCATTCGAGCCTACCGCGCCGCCTCTTACTCGCTTTTTCGCAGCACTTTGCTGCTTCTTCGCCATGGCATCTTCTTTGCGCCTTTCACGCTCCGCCAACCGATATTGCTTCTCCATAGCACGCCGCGCGTTTTCCTCCTCTCTCTTACGAACTCTCTCTGCCTTTTTTAAAGCTTTAGCATCTTGTGCAGCCCGCTGCGCTTCTTCAACAATCCTCTGTCTCGCCAACATTTTCGCCACTGTCAAGCGTTCAGCAGGGGCGCCACAAGCGAGCACCCTTTTTGTCAGACCGGCCATTTTCGCAACTGGTAGGGGACGCACACTTTTCAAAACATCGAGAACCGTGCACCGCTCGTTCAGAACGCCCTGTATCTCAGCCAAAACTGCTGTAGGGCTGTCCCCAGAATCAAATATATTTCGCAGATCTTCAATAGTTTCGGAATCAACATGTATCACCTTTGTGGTTCTTGCAGCTTGCGACGGACCCGTGTTATTAACACGGTCAATTTTCGCGTGCATTCTACTCTGCAAACGGTCGTCGATCCGCGCAAACTTTTGACAAAAGCGGAAGTCCATTGGCCAGAGGCCTGTTTTGTGAAATGAACTTCTGACATCGACACTGCTGACTCGTTTGTGCGCCGCAACCGCCAGCTTCAATTTAAAAGCAACGGAGTGCACGTTTGTTGATGCTAGCTTCAACAAATCGTCCCGTGTTCTGCGTATGTGCGTCTGGGATGTCTTGTTAATGTCCGAATCGCATGGCTGGAGGAAGTGGGTAGTGTGAGCTGGTAAAATCACTAATATTATGTTCAGCTTGCGTACCCACTCAATACCCTTACGCGACGAGTGCCCGCCGAGCAACAGACAATGGGCTGTGACCTGGGTACAAATCTGCGAACGTAGCTATCAATGTGATCGACAATGAAAGGTAATGTCGGCATGTCGACAGATCCCTTTTCAGTGCAGCGTATGACGACATCACCTGGCAACCACTCTTGATTCGTAAGCCAGTGAGGTCCAGTTTCATCACTGGTAAACGACGTCTTTTCTAATGGCGTCGTCCAAGACTGCATTACGTTGACGCCTGATGCTATTACAAAGAGCGGCGCGAGATGCCCAGAAGCTGCAGCAGCTATGACAGCTGTCATATGTCTACCCGATCCCTTTTGTACTGCAGTAAATCCACCGTGGCGGGAGTGGCTCCCTGAGAAACCCTTCACACGTTCTCCGAACTCCCCATCCACATGCGTCTCATCTAAGTTCCAAATGCGAAGTGGATTATCAAATATCCGAGCGTGGTTCGTCTCAATTTCTCAAAGGCGATGGGCAAGAGATTCTATGTGGTCGTGGTTTTCGGCTCGCAGCTTAGCTGCGTCCTTATTTTTGGTGCGGCGGTATGTTATGTCACGGCTTTTGGCCCTGTAGGTTCTTATAGCTGCGCTTGACGGGGCTCCATGCTGACATGATCCACATCCATCATTGCAGATCTGCTGCAAGACAAATTTCATCCCAGAAGTGTCCACAGCAAACCCGTTTTCGGCAGCTCCTTTTATTTTTTTGTTAAGTTGTGTCGCTTCACTGTCGTGCGACACAGTCTAGCGTCCCCGGTGGAAGTCCACTGGGTTCAGGAGATGTGAGAGTTGTGCCTTGTCGTCGTTTTTGAGGCAGAGAGCGATTCTGCTGGCTGTAGACTTAGAAATACTGCACGCATCGGCAACATATCGAATGGAACGTTTTCTCGCAACAGGCTGAGGGCTTTCTTTCGATTTTGCTGCTCGTCGATACGCTTTGGCAGACGCTCACGTTGATTAGCAGATTGTTTGCGCATAGACTGTGGCATTGTGGAGCAAAGGGGGTTTGAATGCATGCCGAGGGCGGGAAGGAATGGTGATGAGAGAGATATATTGCCTCGCAAGTTTTAAATTTCCCGCCATCGTCCAGCAATGGCAGTTGCTTTGACTGGGGCCACTTGTTTGGGACGGTATGGAAGCTATGGGGTGCTCTGATATGCATGTCCTGGGCAGGGGGAAGGAATTTACTGGATTGTCCCAAATTGAGCCCCTGTCTATAAGAATGTTGTTATAATAATAACGATTATCTACCTATAAGTTTCTCGTCATATTTCTGGTTCGATTACGTTCGAAAATTTTATCGCACGACCGCTCAAGCTCCAAGTCCTTTCTGTTATGATGTCCACTTGGACGTTTTGAAATGGCATATGACGATACTGTATCGCTCAGTTGTGTCGTGTCCATCTCGTATCATGGACATGCATTGTATTACGTGTCTTATATCTGTCACCTACATGCAATGTTTCTATTGCATGTCTCATCTCATCTCTCTGTTTCCTCTTGTATCATACTGTTTATTCCAACCTCACAATGAAGCTTGTGTCCAAGAATATGTTCTGTACTTAAGCTGTCTGTCTGCTAGTGGAGTTCAGTTAGGAAGCAGGAGTTACCCGTTCCCACTTCTTGCTCTACTTTCTTGTTCCGTAAAGTTATCTCTGCTCCGATTCTACTGTTCCCCCAATCGTCGCCAACTTCTCTTAGTTATGGGCCCAGCCCACCATGGATCCGATCTGCCATCGCGCCCTCGCTTCTCCTGGGACGCACGCTCTGTGCCCGGGACTGACGGGCGCGGCGACCAAGAAGAATACGTCAAGTCAGTGACCCTTTGGGGATCCTTTCATGGCAAACTCCTCGGCAACAATTCGACTAAGATTCCGCTCGATCTACGCGGAATCATGCTCAAGTCGCAACTGTTTGGCCGTGCACGCGATCTGTGTACAGGCATTCCCGATACTGTTATCGCTTCTGCCGAAGGATTGAAAGCGATTACTGGTGCATTGCATCGGCGTGATGCTCTCACTGTGGTCAGTGAAGTCTTCCGTGACTTCAATGACCTTCTGTCTACATGACGCTCGAATGCTGAATCCTACCGCAACTTCGAGAACCGCTTCGCCGCTCAAGTTGCGAAATTCAACTCTAACGGGACGTGCACGCTGCTACCCGAGTCCCTCACTGCATCCGTAGACAACTCACAGAGAGTTGCTGTTCTAGCTGCTGCTGCTGTAGGAGTCAGTGAAGACTCCTACGGATTCTTCACTGACGAATCAATCGTCAAATGACGAGTTTACGAAGGCTGTCTCCTACTCGTCAGTCTCTTCAGTTCTGCGGCAATGTGACAAGCCGAAATCGAACTCGATAGAAGATCACAGTCCCATTTCATCCAACTCTGCTGCTACGTTTCATTCTTCTTTCTCCAACCATTCAAGCCGTCGTGGTCGTCCCGACGCAAGGAACAAGAAGAAGCTTTCACCAGATCAGCTAGCAGATCTCAAGTCTCGCAGCAGATGCCACAAGTGCTCCAAGCTTGGCCACTGGTCAACTGACCACAATGCTGATGGTTCTCTAAAGTCGAATACCCGCTCCTTTGACAATTCTCGCAATGGGAATGGTGCTCCTCCCAAGCGTAATGTTGTCTCGTTCAACATGGGCAACATGCCCAGCGACTCTCCGATCCCTTCCGCTCCCGCTCACTTAGGTCCGCTCGTCGATGACGGCGCGCCCTACTCGGCAATCGGTCAGAAAGAGCTCAATCTCTTACAACCACACCTTCTGCCAAACTGGAATGGAGATGTTCAACCAAGACCCAGATCTCTTGAGATTCGCCGGTTCTGGCAATACGGCAATGGGAGTCACGCTAGCTCACAGCGTCTCATTGTTGGCTCGGTTGTTCTATCCCTTACTGCCGACTGTGGAACCACTGTGCAAGTCCGCCATTTAGTGCTGGACGGTTCCTCACAGTGGGTCATTGATGGCAACGTCACTCGTCAAAGTGACATTGTTCATGTTGATGTAAACCTCCTATCCATACCAACACCGCACAACAACCGCATAACTGTATCCATGATTGATCATGACTTGCACAGTTACATCCTTTTCGCGTCGTTCATGCGGCTGCTCCATCTGTTCTCACTGCAAACCTGGCTCTCTCAACTGCTCTTCAGTCAAAACCGCAAACTAAGTCGTGGACCGAACTCAAGCACGTGATTGACAAGGTTCACAAGCATGTATGTGGACATGCTACGTTCTCAGACATCCGAATTCTACTTGATCCAAATGATCTCTGGTCTATTCAAGTCGAACACTACCTCCGTTCAGTGGTCGAGGAGTGTCATCATTGCAAAGCTGCATGTCTACCGACACCCTCTCGCAAAGTGTCGTTAAGGTCCCTATCTCGCTCGTTCAACGAGGTGGTCTGTGTTGACCATTTCTACTTGGACAACATACGAATGTTCCATATGATGGATGCGTGGTCTCGTTTTTCGACTTGCTACGCTGTAGATGATGCCTCACTTCGCTCTGCCGTAATTGGATTCGAGGCATCATGGCTATCCAAATTCTGGGCTCCTCTATCCGTTAGAGGAGATGATGCCTTCAACAAGGACGAATTCAAAAACTACATGTCTACATTAGACATTGAGTTTCGTCCGATACCTCCCAGAAGACACAGCAAGAATGTGCTTGAGTCAAAGCACGGCGTCATCCGCAGTGTGTACCTCGGACTGAAATCTGCCAACGACTCCGACGAATCCGACACTCTGCTTGCCCACCAAGCTGTAAGGATGTCAAACGACCTTTACGGGTCAGACGCCTTATCGGCATTTGAGTTGGCAAATGGATTCACCAAACCGGTGGTTTCTGGCACAGTTCCAAATGCCGTAACCGATGAGCATTGCTTCACAAGATACGCTTGCAGCAAAGCGTAAACTAACGCTTATTCTACGATCCAGAGCTGTTTCTACTCCATCTATCTCTGTGGGCGATCTCGTTCAAATCTACGTCAAACGCGATAAGGAGAAGAGAGGTAAGTGGTTCTCACCTCGAACTGTTCTGTCGTTTGACAAAATTGCTGGAATTGTCACAGTAGATAGTGCAGCAGGGAAGACTATATCTGCTAGAGTTGAAGACGTGCGTCCTGCTATATGTAATGAAGAATTTGCTCTTCATGTTCAGGAAGCAATTGACTGTCTCTATCAGTCACTCGATGAGATTCTCGAACCTTCATCTGATTCATCTATTGTTCAAGATACCGCTACCACTCGTGCCGACGATGCCATATTCGAAGGCGATGTTTCTAAGACGTTCCCTGCTACTGGAGACGACATTGAAGTTTTTTGGCCGCTTGACGGCTGCTACTACCCCGGAACTGTTTCGGGCGTTGACGAAAATGGTCACTACGATATATCATATTCTGATGGTGATCAGGAGAAACTCAACCTTGCTACTGAGAATTGGCGCCCTACACAGTCTCCTCTATCTGCTCTATCTGCTACGTCTTCTGCCACCGACCTCGTAAGTTCTGAACAAGACGTGTTGAAGGAGACGTTTGAACACTTCGGCAACAAGTCCTTTCTCAAGTTCAAAGCTCAAGGATTCCCATCCTTTCCTCTTGTCAACGCGTATCTCCAAGAAGAAGAATCGTTCATGCGTCAAGTTCGTCCGGTGCATGTAAGCAAGATTCCTGCTGACGCGAACACCATATCGTGTCATACCATCTACAAGATCAAGTATGACGACGACAAGAAACTGATGCTCAAGACGCGCATCGCGCCTCACGGAAATGAAGACAGTCTGCAAGACGAGCTGCGTTCTGATTGCTCAATGTGCGCACCTACTGGTGTACGCATACTACTGTCTCTTTCAACTATGTTCAAGTGGAGGCTATCTAAGATTGATGTAAAGAGTGCGTTTCTGCAAACGGGCTCTGCTGAACGCGACATGTACGTCAGACCTCCTCACGAGAGTGCAAACAAGTCGCACTGCTGGCTGCTTCTCACTGCAGCATCGGCCTCGTCAACGCAAATGCCAAGTGGCAGGTGCTGTCTGACTCACTATTCTGTGACATAGGCCTCACCCAGCTACCGCACGTCCCACAACTCTTCTATATGAAGCAAGATGGACTACTATCAGCTGTAGTCGTCAAGATTGATGACGGCATCCTCATCGGAGGACAACCAGATACTGTCGACAAGATTGTCGATCAAGTCAACCACAAGTTCAAGCTCGGGACAATTGTTCACGGACCCGGTCTGTTCCGCTACTACGGACTCAACGTTCTTCAGCATGAAGACTTCTCTGCTGAGATTGATGCAGAAGACAAGCTCAGCGCTCTAGATGCGTTCCCTCTAACTCGGATGCGTCGCAAAGAGTTCGATGCTCCACTCAATGTCGTCGAACGTCGTTCGTTCTCGCCATTGAACAGCTCCATCGGTTGGCTGATCGCTGCTTCTCCGCTATGCTCTTTCTACTCGAGCCATATGCAACAGCGTCTTCCCACAGCCAAGGTATCCGACCTCGTCGCGCAAATCAATGCACTCAAGGCTCTCAAGAAGTTCGGTTCCAAGATTGCATACCACCGTCCGCTACCCAAGACTGATTATGCGCTCAACATCCTGGTGTTATCTGATGCCAGTCGCTCTGTGGACCATGGCCAGCTATGCTTCGTTGCTGGTCTACTGTTCGGTCCTATGGAGCAAAAGTCTGTTTTTCACACGCTATCGTGGATTTCGCACAAGTCCAAGCAACCCGTCAAGTCGATTGGAGCTGCCGAAATCCTTGCCGCTTCCGAGGCAATCGATGAAGGCAAGACTCTTTCCAAGGCGTTCAGCTCTCTACTTGGAATCGCTGTTGGACTCATCATCGCGCTCGACACTAAGGATCTCTACACTTCGCTATCTACGCAACGGAATTCAATCGACCGCTCCATCCGCGCTGATGTGAACGTCATTCGCTACGAATTCGAAACGCGCAATGTGAATCGAATCACATGGATTCCAGGCAAAGTCAATCTTGCTGATCCTGGAACGAAGATTGACAGCCCGCTTACGCAGACTCTTCAACTGATGCTCTGCTCCAGCCGTCTGCCCATTGCGTTCGACAAATCTGAATGCAGCTCCTGTGATCGCTTTCTTGGATAAGCGACAATTCCAAGAGGAGTGAATATAAGAATGTCGTTATCATAAGCCCGATTATCTACCTATAAGTTTCTCGTCATATTTCTGGTTCGATTACCGTCGAAAAGTTTATCGCACGACCGCTCAAGTCCCAAGTCCTTTCTGTTATGATGTCCACTTGGACGTTTTGAAATGGCATATGACGATACTGCATCGCTCAGTTGTGTCGTGTCCATCTCGTATCATGGACATGCATTGTATTACGTGTCTTATATCTGTCACCTACATGCAATGTTTCTATTGCATGTCTCATCTCATCTCTCTGTTTCCTCTTGTATCATACTGTTTATTCCAACCTCACGATGAAGCTTGTGTCCAGGAATATGTTCTGTACTTAAGCTGTCTGTCTGCTAGTGGAGTTCAGTTAGGAAGCAGGAGTTACCCGTTCCCACTTCTTGATCTACTTTCTTGCTCCGTTAAAGTTATCTCTGCTCCGATTCTACTGTTCCCCCAATCGTCGCCAACTTCTCTTACTGTCCCAAATTGAGCCCTTGGGGAAGGGTAGTAGCAGCGGCGAAAAGTTTCAGAGACCTGCAGAGACATTGCAGGATCTACTCATGTCCTTCACACTCGCGGGCGCAGCTTGCCTCGTGAAGCTGATATTGCGGTGTCAGGAACAATTCGCAGGGACACAACGACAGGGGTCCATCTGACTGCTGTTACGACTGCTGCTTCAGTTTTAGATGCACTGAAGGAAAGGTCTGAGCGTCGTCAAGCGAGAAGATCGGGTGCTCATGCGGAAGATGGCGTGACCTGCAGTCGTGCAGAAGTGCGTCACCTACTTGCAGTTCGTCCCGAGCGGATGATTGTCCGGTCTTGACTGCATGAGACTCGTGCATCTCGTCGCCATGTTGCTCGGCAGCGAGCTGTGCGCGCCGTGAATACGGGTCAGTGAGTTGATTACGCATGGGCCACGGCGACTGAAATATGATCTGACTTTTCGCCGAATTATGCCCTTCTCGGCAAATGAGCTTGAAATGGAGTGCTCTTTTTGTCAATTTTCCTATCCCTTCCAAACAATAAACAACCTCTGCAATGGCATGTGTCAATAAAAGCGTCTCTTGCGAGTTCTTTGGTGCTTTGTTTGAAGGCAATCGATGGATTTATCGATATTTTATCAATAAAAATACATTTCGCAGGAAGAACGTAAAGGAAAACCGCGAATAAGGTGCCGTACGGTTACTGTACAGTAGTAGACGCCGTTGAGAATTCAAACTCGGGAGGACTGTGAATACGCCACCATTCCCAAGTCCAGCCCATCCTCTGGTTTAAACAATTTAGATTTACGTACTGTAAGAGGTGGAAACAAGATGTTTCCCAGATGTTTCTCCCTGTTATGTAAGTACTTTGAGAACGTTACAGAACGTTACAGAACGTTACAGTACGTTACAGTATTTGGAGTTTCCTCTATCCAAGCGAAGCGCTTCCCGGTCGTTGTACGAATTCAAGGTGAGAAAAGCATTCCTCGCAACTGCTCGTGCTGCGAGAAAAAGCATTCCTCGCCACACCTCGTGCTACTCGCTTCCGAGGACTGTAGCACCATGCCACAGTACCCTTGAGGGTCATGTTGTCCAAGGTACTAGTGTAGGCGCTTGAACTGCAGTGGCAGGTTAGCAGTGGAAGCGGGGCAGTGCGAGATTTGAGGGAATTGCAAGAAACAAAAAAAAATGAAGAGTTTTACAGTACGTATCTACTACCCTAACGCTCTTAAGGGTAGTGCCAAATATGAGAATTTAGATATTTCACTGGCAGCGATAGACGTGCGCCTAAGGGTACCCAAGGGTACTGTACAGTAGTGCGTCACCTCGTTTACGGCGCGGCCCTACTCGAGTACATGTACTGCGGCGAGCGTCCACGGCGGCGGCCCGGGCGCTGCATTGTTTCCAACCTGCGTGCAAGTTGAACGCACGACGAATGAGGCAAGGCGGCTCGCGCGCAAGGGGCCAGGGGGATCCGCGCGTGATGTCAGGCAACACCTTGTCTGTGCCAGTCGCTGTCATTTCTCCGCCACGGCCCCACAGTCCGCCAGTGCCTATTTTTCTCTTAATATTTTAGCACCCGCCAACAGCCGCAACCCTAGCGTGCATGCAGCGGGAGCGAGCCACGCGATTGGTTGAAAAAATGATTGGAAATGCTTTTACTCCCGTTCAACCAATCCATTCATGCCAAATGCCGCACGCGGTGCGTTGCGTCGCCGCACCCCGCCCCCCCGTTACAGTCGCCCCACGCCGTCCCGAGTCCGGGACGACAGCGTGCGCGCGGCAGGCGCGCGGCAGCGAGACCGGCTCTGCCGGCGGGTGGGGATGGTTGTCCCGGACGAACATGCGGGCGCTCCGTGCTGTAAAGCATTGGACTCCGTCCAGCGGCATGCTTTCATAGCATATAGGAGCAACGAGAACTGAGTTGCCCTTTTTTAACCAAATAATACTTTTCTGGAGTGGTTCTTCACCCCCGCTCCGCTCAACCAGCTGCACTGTATCCGCCCGTCCGTGCAGGCGCAGGCCGCCACTCTCGCGCCGCGCTCCTTGCGTGGAATCAAAAGCCGCAGTCAAAACTGGGCCCGCCGTCATCACGCCGGCCGCGCAACGCGCGGCGTGTGCGTGTGTGCGCGGGTTCTCCCTGGTTGTAAATAAAGTTTTTTATCATACGCGATATGCACCGGGCGAGGGTGTGTGCCGTATTTCACAGGAATGCGCGGGTGAGCGGCCAAGAATTAAAGAGAATCTCATGCTGCTCAATCCCCTCGACCGACTTCATGTCTCGCAATCGGGGCACCTCGTGTGCTCGACCCCCTTCACCACCGGCACCTTGAACCCTCTAAGATACTCTACTCTCAGTCTATCACTACTCGGTCTAACACCACTGTCTAACACCACTCTGTCTAACATCGCTCCGTCTACCGTAACACCACTCTCTCCATCTCCCTCCTCCCCTCCCGCTGCTCGAGAGAGCGCGTTGAACACGGGGGCAGAGAAAAGCCGGCCACCGCCTCTACCTTCCCGTCACCGCGTTAACCCTACATTACACAATCCCAGTGTGATAAACATCTGAAACCCGCCGCAATTCTCAGTCTAGCATTTCCCATACAGCACCGTTGGGTACCTGTATTCATTCATGCCCTCCGGCCCGGCGGGCATGAATATGTACAGGTACAGTATGGCAAATTGCGAGCGTTCCTGCGCCCCGGAGCCTCCAGCGTGCACGAACGCTCCCAATTTCTACCGCCGCCGGGCGGCCGGGCGTTACAGCACGTAGAACCTTGACGTCACCAGGCCCCGCGATTGCACGCCGCGTGCACCCCGCCCCGCTGCCGTGCGCCGGCGCAAACAACTGCCCGTGCCTCGCGCCTAAAATCCCCTTCTG
>NW_005179079.1:47160-118346 GCF_000350225.1 Chondrus crispus
ACTCGTGCCATGCTCCGCCCGCTCCTCCTCGCGCTCGTGCTGCGCCTCGCGCTGTCCACGCCGTACCACGCCCCGGAGCCGCTGCTAACCCCGCTGCGCGCCGGCCTGCCGCGCCGCCCGCGCGCCGCCCGCGCCGCCCGCGCCGCCCGCACGGCCGGCCTCACGTACGAGTCCTGCTCCGACTCCGCCGCGTGCGCCGGCGGCCGCGCCTGCCTGTCGCCTAGCTCCGGCTTTGCGGCGTGCGCGCCGCCCAAGGACGACTGCATCTGCCTGCTGCGCTCGCCGCCCGTCTGCTTCCTGTCGGCGTCGTGCGCCGCGCCCGAGGTCTGCGCCGACGTGCCCATCCTCAACGTCTCCATCTGCGTCTCGCCGGCCGCCGCAAGCGCGCGCCCGAACGTCGTCTGCGTCGCCGCCGCGCCCGGCGGACGCCGCTCGCTCGACCCGTGCGCGTCCGACGCGCAGTGCGACGCCCCGCGACGCTGCGCCAGACTCCACCCATCCAACGCCCCGCTGCCGTGCGCCGGCGCGAACAACTGCGCGTGCCTCGCGCCTAAAATCCCCTTCTGCACAGACTCGACCAAATGCCCCGACGCAGAGGTCTGCTCGCAGACAGGCTTCGAGAGGAGGACCTTCTGCGTCTCGGAAAAGGCCGCAAGAGCTTACATCTCTATCACTAAGGTCCCCTCCCCGCGCGACTGCCCCGTCAAGATCCCGTTCGACAGGCCGCAAGCCGCCCGCGCTGCCACACCCAGAGCCCGCCTCCTTGCCGACCCACGCCCGCCACGCCCCGTCGCACCCGACCTCTACCCGCTCCACCCGCTCGCTAGGATTGTCGGCGGCCGCTTGGTAAACCGCAATCTGCTCACGTCCCTCGTCACTATCACCACCAGGTCAAACACCTCCACCTTTTGCTCTGGCACACTGCTCAGCCCCAATTGGGTCCTCACGGCCGCACATTGCGACATCACCTCCAAGTCTACAATCAAGCTTGGCGCGTCGAGCGCGACGTCGGGGGGGGTTGAGCGCAAGGTCAAAGCAGTCCATAACCACCCCAAGTACAGTGAGACGTCAGAGGGGTTGCAGTATGACATTGCTGCCGTTGAGATTGAAGGGGGCGCTTTGGAAACGAGCACCTTCTTGCAGGTTAATGATCGGCCCGAGCTGCCCAGGCCCGGCGAATTCGTTAGGGATGTCGGGTATGGAGACAACTCGTTCAAAGATATGTTTCTGGATCCCAATCCGAAAACGTTGAGGCAGGTCGATGTTCCGGCGGTGGGGCCCGGCGATTGTAGCAAGGCTTACAACAAAATCATGGCACCCGTCTCGAGCACCAGGCAGCTATGCGCCGGTTATCTCAGAGGCAACTGCGGTTCCTGGTATGTGTGCGCATGGCATATGTGTGTTCTTCACGTACCTTTTTCAAATCTCGACTAACAACCAGTCCTCCTCCACTTCATTTGCGCGTCTTTGCAACAATGCTCTCTTTTTGGGGGCGGTTTTCACTTGCGTACTCACTGCTTCGTTTTTGCTCGCCACAGTCAAGGAGATAGCGGCGGTCCGCTTCTTCGATACACCCGTTCTGCCGGAGGAAAAGCTACACCCGTCATCATGGGTGTCGTTTCGTTTGGCGTCAAGTGTGCGAGGCCCGGGTTTCCGACCGTCTACACAAGAGTGTCTGCCTTCCGCAGATGGCTGAAGAACACTGGTGCCGTATTTTTCACATCCGCCGGTGTAGAGGGAAACACCAACTGCCAGGCGGGCCAATTCCTTTTCACATTCAGGGAGGGGATCAAATTTTGTAAGAACTGCCCTCCAAATCAATTCAGTGCAGGGGGTTCGGTGACCAAGTGTGAAAACTGCCCGGCGGGGTTTCTTAGAAATAGAGCGGACGGTCGGACATGCAATTGCTCGACGGCCGGAAAAGGGCAAATCGGAGGTATGTGCAAGCGCTGTCCGCCCGGCCAATTTTCACCGGCCGGTGATAGCACATGCAAGCAGTGCCCGCCGGGGACTTTTGCTTCTAGTCCTGGATCAAAAGAGTGTAAGCAGTGTCCCAAGACTTTCTTCGCTCCCACTGCTGGTTCGGCGGACTGCAAGATATGTACATCAGGAAAGACAGTGACAGCAAAAGGGACAAAGTGTGTATAATAAGACGATTAGCAGCAAACGGAACATATCACCTCATGCAAGTACTGTACCCGCAATCGTTCTTTCGAAGCCCTCTACAAACTCACCTTTCCTGATTTCTTCTTGAAATATACGACTTTTTTCGAGGTTTGCGGGAAACCATATCCTACAGTACTCTGTACAGTGCCCTCGGGATAACTGCAATCCCCTACAGTACACAGAAGGGTACAGTGCTAACAATGATCTTAGGGCCATGCAGCTATTGGTCTGTAAAAGATGAAAAAGTGCATGTATCATAAAAACGACCAAAACAGGTTGTCGAAAGGGACCTTTTAGACCGTTCTTAGGGCCATTCCATTCATCGTGATTGGCAATCATGCAATCACGCGATCACGACATTAATTTAACGTCTTTCTGCAAGTTAGAGCACAAGATTAATTTTAAGTCGATTGTTTATTTCTTTAATGAGCATGACCATTTTTTAGGAAACGTAGTATAAACAACCAACCACAAGGGAGCAGCCACCATTTATTGACGTGATTGTGTGATTGCGTGATTGCCAATCACGATGAATGGAATGGCCCTCAGATGAGAACTTATAAAGAAAAAGAAGGACTGAGGCGTTACACAGCAATTTGGTATTTATGGGTGGCAAAAAAGATAAGGGCATTTGAACGTTAGTAGTTCTCAACATCGCCTACTACTTTGTTGGGCCACCTTTGGCGAGGCAACAATCTAAACACCTCCTCTGCATTGAGTCTACCAGGTTTTGCAGCTCCTCAGGACTTATTTCATCCCATGCTGCCAGTACAAACTCGCGTGGCTCCATCACGTTCTGAAACTGCCTTTGGTGGTCGTAAAACCTTCGTGCCAGTATCCCCCACACGTTTCCAATGGGATTCAGGTCTGGACTCTTTGCAGGACAGTCCATGACATGAATGTCTTCCTCTTCGGACCACTGTTTCTTCATCAAAGTACGATGGGCCGGGGCTCCGTCCTGCATAAATGTCCAGCTGTCACCAATTTCCTCGTCAACAAAGGGAAGCAAAGCACTTTCTAGAGTATTTATGTACATCTCTTTGTTCATACTACCCTCCACAATAACTAGGTCACTTTTTTTATTCCCTGCAAAAGCTCCCCCGACCATCAATGGCCCCCCGCCCTGCTGTCTTTTTGAGAAGACCTCCTCAAACTGCCTCAAATCATGCCAATAGTAGGTAAAGCCGTCTGTTCCGTCGAGATTAACTTTCTTTTCGTCAGATCAGACGACTTGCTTCCAATCTGCGGGGATCCACGTCACTTTGACCTTTGCCCATTCCAAACGATTCCGTTTGTGCCTTTCTTCCATCAACGGGCTCGCATCATACGTTTAAAACGTAAGTGAGGGGTGCTTTGAAGCACATGCCTCACTTTCCTGGGCTTTATAGCAAGCTGCAGGTCTTTGATAAGTTTCGATGAGCTGGTTTTCCCCTTTTATGCCTCTCTAACGAGCGCCTGATGGGCTGCATCAGTTAGTTTTGTGGTATAACTACCTTCGTCCCGACCACTCGGAAACGAGGGGGGTTAGAGGTAAGGAAGCGCGCGCCGCTGAGTAACCCACGCGCCAACGCGGACCATACGGATGTACTGGAAAAGAGGGAAGGCTCACGTGACCGGTGACGCGCAGCCGGTCGGTTGTGTTAGATCTGGACGGCAGGTCACGGGTTAGAAGCCTGAGACTAAAAGGGAAACCGGAACGGGATAGCAATTAGCCGTTAAGGGAAGGGAGGCGATTCTGCCTCCCGTTTACGGGAACCGGGCAGGTGCCCCCGGTCTTAACCCCTAAGTGGGACGCCAGGACACCTGTCCGCTACAGTAGCTGTTACTTGCCGTATACCAGCTACTGTTGTAAATTGGCTAATTTGTGCCATTAACTACTAATTACTAGTTAGCCACCGTACGGATTATACACGTGTGCCCGTGGCCACGATCCCGGCTAAGGGTTGTGCCACGTGTTACCCGTGGCCACGCCCGCTGTTACCGGCTGTCCCACGTCGGACCCTTAGGGTACTACTGTACACGGCGGCGGGCGCGTGTACGCCCGCTCGCTACAGTAGCACCCGCCCTCCCGCGCGGTTATCATCTCGCCGGGGGGTTGTGGTACAGAATTGTACTACAAGTTTCTTGGGTCTGCCGGGGCTTTTCTTCTTTTTGTATGCGCCAGGGTTCTACAGGAAGCTTCTAATAGCGTTACGAGAGAGTTTGAGACGCACAGCTATCTCACGAATGCTCCAATTGCTTTCGCGAAAGCCAACAATTACGCATCGTTCTCCTTCGGTAAGTTGTGGTTTTCGACTCATTTGTGCCAAGGCCTGACCTGCAGAGGCAGCATCGGTGTGCTCCCTATGTGGTAAGGAGTAGCACAACAGCAACCCTAAGATTATTGCCAGCACTGTACAATTGCGGGCGGTCACATTCTAAAGGGGGGGTGCCCCATAAATGGGACTCTCTTCCTACCTGCGGAACGTTGAGAAACCGCCAAAAAGTATTCAAATATTAAGAAATGCAGCCCAAGTGGCCACCAAACGCCCCTCAAGTCTGGTATTACAGTCTCAATTCCCGGCGACGGAAATGCATACCGAAACACCACCATCCCCAGTCCCTGCCACATCCAAAAAAGGTGCCATTTCCTAAAGACTTAATAAAAAGCAGGACGTTTTCCTTGCAATACCCTTGTCGAGGGCTAAATTTGGGACACAATTTTTGAGAACGCCCATAAATCGACAACAGTTCCCTTAAAGAGCCCTCGAATATATGGTGAGCAAGTGTCCTTGAATCCCCAATAGAACTAAACTGGAACACCGCCCATTGATGGCTTGTCAATCAACACGTTTAGCAGTCTTCATTCTGCTCCCAGAGCGTTGAAATTTTCGAAAAGGGCTTTATTTGGGACAGTAGCCACTCTGAGTTACTTAACAATTATTATTACTTAAATACATCAGAGTCTCCGCAGCGTCCTGTAAACCGGATTGTGTCAACTGTCCAGTGCTCCGAGCGCTCATCTCTGCCTTTTGGTTGCCTGTATATGAAGGGGAACGGCACCTCTTGCCGAACTTTGCACGTGTCATCGCCTCCCTTTCCTCTCGCCTTCCGCGACACAATTCATCTCTCTCCATTTTCGCTTGCTCCCTTGCCGCATTTTTTCGTGCTTGCGCCTCTGCCTTTTGACCGCTTCTCCTCCTCTATTCGAACCCGTTCAGCATTTGTTTCTTTGTCCAGCTGGTTGCGCCGATCGATCGATCGATCCTGATCAGGTCTCCAACCGTAAGACACCACGACGGTGCTCCACACTGCAATACTCTCCTCGTCCCTCCGCCACATTGGGCGGTTGGCCTTCGACTGATTCCAAGCAATATCGAATTAACAGAATCGTTGTCAGGCAATGCAATGCGGAGGCCTTTGATGGATTCTGTTTTGTCTGAAGTCTCAGTGAATATTGCCCTCAGCTTGCCCCATGTGTCACTATCACTGAGTCTTTTTTGAACTCTTAAGCGCCGACGCTGGTCCTGCGTTGTCAATGCGATTAATTAATGCTGCGCAGGTCCGTTCACGTTCAAATGCAGCAGTCTTGAGTTGGAGGAAGTGGCGCTACTATACTAGGCGGGTGCCAGGGGCTCCGCCGAGTACAGTAGTAAGATGATAACCGATACGGTGCATACGAGGCCAGCTCGTGTAGATGTGACCACGTGGGAGTTCACGTGTAGTTATTGGCACCAGGTAGTGCAGGTGTACACGTGGTGCGCGACCGATCGGTGGGTTAGTACAGTAGTCATTTTTAGTTACCGTAAGCTACAGTAAGCTGGCTACAGTATGTACAGCTACTCTAGTCCGTCCGGTGCCACCGCCCTACTAGGGGTATAAGATAGGGGGGCACCGGGCTGGAGGTAAACCGAGGCAAGCACGCCTCCCCTTACTACTTACCCTAGTCCTCTCTCCGTACGGTTAAGTAATACCTTCAGGTTTCCAGCTCGCCACCGGTCGTACTGCTCTTCACCCCAGTACGACTGCTCGTGTCCTGCGTAGTGTACCTCCCTCGTCCAGTGCTTCCTACCGTTCCGGATTATTCTACCTGACGCTCCAGTGTAGCGGTCCCCCAGGCTCCCTCATTTTTAGGTACAGCCTGTCCTTTTCCGTTTACGGTTTAGCGTCCCTACGGTTGTACTGCAGTAGCCGCTGAACGGTCTCGGAAACTGCGGCACGGGTTGCAGGTGCGAGTTCCCGCACGAAGTAGTGCCTGAGGGACTGTTCGGAGAACACTGCCGTGCACCGGAACGCGGCAGTTTCTAACCGGTCCGCAAAGGTGCTCTCCGTTTTGTTGGGTTTCTGTCGCGACGTAGCGAAAGCGTCGTACGCTTCACCTAACACGTTGTCGTGCACTGAGGGGGAAGGGTGGGATCCCCCTCTGGCAGAGCGCGCGCGTTCGGGGGGCGCGTGTAGGGGGTTATCGGGAGACCACCCGTAAGGGACCGGTACGGGGCCGGGCGCAAAGCGCAGTAGGGAAAGTAAGGGAAAAAGTGGGAAAACAGAGCCCCGGAGGGGCGGAGCGGTAGGGACAGCTGTCGCGCGGAGAGCCGGGCGTGGCGGGACGACGCGCGCGGTAGAGACAGGAGGGAATCGGGACGTAGATGGCTCGCAGGGTACCGTCGTGGGACGGGGACCGACGCGAGGCTACGACTCCGTTCCAGAAACCCGAGTTGTGGACCCAAAGCTTCGTAAGGATTAATTAGGGTCGGACGTCGGCTATATACTAGCCGACGTCGGGGCTATAATTAATTAAACTAAAAGATACTAAATTAAAACGACGGCGGCGACGACCGGAGAAACTCCTCGTGGGGAGGTATGACAACTATTACACGTGGGGGATGACACCTGGACACAGGAGCCTTGACGCCCGGGTACACGTGGCGCGCGGTACACGTGGGTCCTGGAGAAGGAGTCGTGCTGGCCGGGGACAGGTGTCCCCCCTGAGAAAGGGAAAGGTGGGTCAATGCACTACATAGCCCCCCTCTTAGAATAGAGCGTCCTCGCGAACCCTGGTTTCGGCGACTGGTGTACCGCCGGTGGTCTGGCACGGGACATCGCCTTGTCCGGAGTTATGAGGGGGGGCGGGCACCTGCCCGCTGCGATGTCCACCTCTTCACGCCACGCGCACTTCTTCGTACCAGCACGCGTCTTCCACCCACGCGCGCTCCTTCGTGCTCGGCGAGACGCGGGCGCAGGCGTACCTGTCCGCCTCGACGAGCGCGATGTTCTCCGATGCGTCCTTCCTCGCGTCACGAGCGCGGTGTTCTCCGATGCGTCCTTTCCTTGCGTCACGAGCGCGGTGTTCCCCCATGCTCCCTTCCTCGCGTCACGAGCGCGGTGTTCTCCGTGCTCCCTTCCTCGCGCCAACGAGCGCCGTTTTCACCCATGCTCCCTTCCTCGCGTCACGAGCGCGGTTTTCACCACGCTCCCTGACTCGGGTCCGCCAGCGCGGTTTTCCGCGGCCTCCGGGTCGTGTGGAATACGATGGTAACGGATACGCGAACGGCGCGGGGAGGGGCACGCCCAGCGCAGGCCAAGGGGGGGGGCCGTGGCTCGAGCCCGGGTTGGCTCTTCGAGGACAGGTGTCCCGGCGGAGGGCAGGTGTCCCGTAACAGGAGGCGGCAGTCCGGGCCTTACATATGTACCGTAGCCCCCCCTGATACTCGGGCGTCGCGAGCCCTGACTATGGCGGTTCGTGTACCGCTGGGGGACTTGACGATCCCCCGCTAGCCATGATCGGGGGCGGAACGTAGGTGGCTGAGGGCAACGGTATTCGTGGGTCCCCTGAAGTAGGTCGGCGCCCAGGGCCACACCGCAGCAGCTCACCTCTGTGCCCCTTCCCGCGTTTTGTTTTGTGACAACTCCGCCTTTCGACGCGCGAACGCGGAGCCCACGATACGCAAGGTACGCCGTACCAGTCCCTTACCTCCGTGGCGCCGACGTGATAGAGGCCCGCGGCGGTGGCATCCCCGAGCGAACGCGTACTGTCCCGCCTCCACGAGATGCACGCGCCGGTGTACCCCCCCGGGGGAGTCTCGGCCCTCCAGAGCGAGCTGTGGCCCCGACCCCGAGACTTATGGGGTCGGACCTTGTACGACGATGCGCTACTCTTCGAGCGAGCCCCTTTTATCGCCGGAGGGTTTGCGCGACGCGGAATTGATCCGTGCGTACGCAACGTCTACTGGGGAACTCCCTGGGGGTTTGAGCGTGGCAGCCGTCGGCTCTCGCGACTTCACGCGCCGTCTGGTCGTGGAGCCGGCTTTGTTGCGTTCGGAATTCAGACGGGTGAACACGGAGACCCGTGTGGCCTTCGTGGAACTAATTCGCCAATGTATACGCCGTACCCCCTGCAACAGGCTCGTCCCTCGGGCTTGGAACCTGGACACCTGGGCGTATCGGGCCGATGGGGACCGGGGGTACGTTGCGAATCTGAAACGAATATTTGATGAACTCCGCATCCGGGAGGAAGAACCCTCGGTGGCCATGATGACCTGGGACCGACCTCTGTTGCCAGAGGACTTCGCTCGATCCCCAGATCGGAGGCGCGACCGCGCGATGCATGCCAAGCTCAAGTTTGAGCGACGCATGCGTAATCGGATGGGGGTGTTCGTCGCATACGAATGGGTGGAGGTAAAGACATTCGAGCGGACGGTGTTGAGCACGCGGTATCCTGAGATACCGATGTGGTTTGCGCAGTATGAAGTCCCTGCGGACTTCATTGCGGAAATTCCCCCGTGCGTGGTGTACTTTGGACTGAGTCTCACAGAGGACCCTCAGTCCGCACGCTGGATGGTTTTTCTCAGCGAGTGGCTCGCCTTAGTTGCGGGGCGGTTCTTGAAGTACGCCCACGAGGGGCGGTTATTCATCCTCCCGACCATGGTCGTGGAGTGGTTGCACCGGCTGGACTTGACGCGCATCCTGGGTAGCCCAGAAGCACAGCGACAGTTACGGGTCCTCCTGGCTCTCCACGGGGACATCGACTGGTCGCGCGTCCCTTACGCCCAAGGCCATCACTTCGACAACCCCCGGAGCAGGCACTACTCCCCGGGGAGACAGCATGACGCGGGCCGCCCGGACCGTGTCAACTGGGTCCGGCTCGAGAGCGGAACGCTTCGCCTGGACCAACCGGAATTCCTGAGGGGAGGGGAAGGGGTTGCCGAAGGAGGCGGCGGAGGGGGACGTTCCGGAGAAGTCCGGGTCGCGGAGCGAGAGGGCGATGGTCGACGCGTCCGGCGTCGCGGCGTCGGTTTCGGGAAGGGTACTGAGGACCCCCGCCCAAGGGGGGTGGAGCGACGCGATACAGCGACGATGACGGACGCCGAGCTGCGCGGTTGGCTGAAGGATCCGCAATGGCGAGAACAGCTACATCGTCTGCTCGCGGAGGAGACGTCGGGGCCGAGCGAGGTCGCGGCAGGTGAGCCCGCGCGGGACGTGCTCGCGGCCTCCTCGTCGCCGGTGCAAGACGACCACGCTGTGAGGACCCCGACGGCGGTCGCCTCCGGAGGGCTCGTGCCGCATGAGGGGGACGCGACGCGTAAGGTCGGTGTTACCGCGCGTAGCAGCGTGCCGGAGACGATCGGCTATTACCGCGGTGCGGCAGGGAGTCTCGCCCAATGCGAGGGAGTATACGACATGAAGTCGGAAGTAGGGCCGCGGCGCGGGGAGGTGACGGCGGGCCGTGAGCGAACAGCACAGTGCGGGAGGTAGTCCTCGTCGAGTCGAGGGCATAAAACGAGACGAAGTCGGAAGTAGGGACGCGGCGCGCGGCGGTGAGGGCGGGCCGTCAGCGACAGCGCAGCGCGGAAGGTAATTCTCGCCGAGGGCGAGGGGATAAAACGACACGAACTCGGGGGTAGGAATCACCCGTTTCAGGCGGCACTTCGTAGAGGGTGCCACCGGTAGACGGGGGAGTGGTTCTGGGTTCCCTCACGAAGACAGCGTCTTCTTCAAGCGAGCACCAATTTTTCTTCTCCCCCCCTCCGCGCGGGTCGAGGCCCGGGACACGCTATAACGTGGGCAAGGACTTCGTCATGGTGTGTACCAATTTCTCGCCTCTCCCGTGCGGGTAGGGGCCCGGGACATGCTATGCCGAAGGGCATAGCGGTCGTGGTCGCCGCGTACGAGATGGCCCCGTGCGGGGAGAGGACGCGACAAAGCGCGAGAACGGATCGACGCACATGTCGGGCTGGTGGCTCGGTCCTGAGGCGGGAGCGGATCGTTGCCGACGGACGCGTGAGACCGGGGTGGATACCACAGTTGCTCGACGTGGGAGGGGAGCGTCTTTCTCTCCCTCCACGGGGGGTGGTGACCCGCGAGGACGCGGGGAGAGGGAGCGACTGCTGTACCGCGGGACGAGACACCGTCAACCGCTCCCGGAAGGGACGGGTCGGTGTCTGTTCTCGCCCGGGAGTGGGCTTTCCCAACCAAAAAATGAAAAATCAAACCATTCCCAAAAAATCAAAAAAAATCAAATACGACAGGTGGGCGGCGTTGACTGGCTAGGGCGTCCGGCGGCGGTCCGCGTCGACGCGTCGCATGTTTCCAGGGGCTCCACAGTAGGCTATTGTACCTCAACCGAGGTGCTGGGGCGCGATCCATCCCTCTAATTCTCGATTCCCACGCTGTCGGGATGCCCCCATAGAGCGCGGTCGGGGATTGGTACCCGCTTTCTTCGGCAATATCACGCGACCGTGTTGTAGTCGATATGACGGGCGGGCTCCCAGGTCGACTCGGCGTCGCTGTACCCGTACCAACGTACGCGAAACAGGGGGAGCCCGTCATCTCCCGGCCCGTGCCCGGTGAGCGATTGCACGACGTAGGTGTCGGTGCGGTCTCCCGCAGAGGAAGCAGGAGGGAGGGCCTGCCCCGATGGCACGCGTAGAGGTACGCGGAAGGCGTCGGGTCGGAACGTGCACCTCGCGGCCAGGTGCGCCGCACCAGACGAGATGAACGCGCGGTGAGCGGGGTCGGTCGCCGGGGGGGCGGAGGCCCTGTCGCGGCGGGGCGCGGGTGGTTCCGTAGGGTCCACTGTTGGCTCTTGGGGTCCCTCGCCGTTTGCGAGCGCGTAACGGGACGCGTGTCCTTCGTTAGGATTTTTGAATCCGGCGGCGGGGGGTGGTTCGCTGTTTCGGGGCGGTTCGCCCCGATTCGAGAGCGGAACCCAGCGAGACGTGTGAGGGCGTCCTCGGTTCCTCCGCCGATGACGGCGTCCTTCAGCCCGGGCGGCCGCGGCCTTGCGAGCACCGGTGTCGCGGGGGTCCCTTCCGAAGAGGTCGCGTCGGGGAGGTTTTCATCTTCCCCGTTTGAGGACCCCGGTCCCAGCGGGGGATCTGTCACGTTGCTACGCAGCGGGGGAGACCTGACGACCCGGTCGCGAGAGAGCCGGTCCTTCAGTCCCGTCCCCCGTAAGATGGTGACGGTGTGGTCGTCCACCTGTACGACAGGGAAGGGTCCCTCGGTCCGCGGTGCGAGCTTATTGTTAACCCGGTCCTTGTCCGTTTTCTCCTCGGATCGTAGCGCAGCCTCGCGGTTCACGAGTACCTGATCCCCCACCCGATAGTCCAGGGTGGGGTGGCGTTGTCGGACTTATGAGGTCTCGGAGACTCGAGATAATCGACAGATAATTGGTCACACGTCAGCCCAAAACGAAATCGAGATCGACTCGAAATAATAAGAAATTTACATTCAGTCCGTCGGCGATTAGCGCCGACGAGACTGAGTCCACCACATATACCTGGGTACGATCCTCATCACTAGTAGAGGAGGCAGTTGGGTTTATCGAAGTAAAGTGCATTTTATGCGTATCTTTGACAGAAGGGAAGAGACCCCTCTACCCAACATCCTGTTCTCCTTTTTCACCACGCCCCCTCCCGCACCAGCCTTTACTGCTCGACGATTGTACGACGAGAACCTCGTGCGCAGAGAGCAAAGAAGGTTTCCAACGACAATCCGGATTCTGGATACTTATCTTCGCTCATACGTTTACCTTGAATCTACTTGTGCCCTAGTGGTTGACCACCATGGCTACCGCTACCCGTACTCAAGTGAATGCTCGGTACCAGCGCCTCAAGCGATCTGCATCTATAGTAGAACCCACTACTGAACATGGAAAACAGCTACGGGACGTAGCTCTCTACACCCTCAACCTGTACCCCATAGCCGACGAATCGGCAAGTTCTGCGGGTGTAACTATGCCCCCTATTGAGGAAGTGAGAGAAGCCATGAAGAGTTTGATGCCGTCACCTGAGGACATTCTAACTGTGGAACTACTACGCGCGCCTATGTTCCCTCTTGCTTCGTTACGGGATGTCGCGACTCTCTATGGATTTGGTGGTGTTCTTGACGGTTTGAGCACAGCATTAGAACTGAGTTCTAGTGATACCAGCAACCGTTCGATCATGACACACGTTTGGATTAAAAACTTCTTAGGGTGCTCTCAAGATACTATTCGCACCGCTGTGGGAACGTATCGTCGTACTCGGGAATCAAAACCTCCTAACCAGACAAAGGAGTGCTGCAACTGAAGCACCCGTGTTTTTAACTGCAGGTGTCCAAGCAACACCGCAAGTCGTACCAGCGGACAACAGGGACAATTCCGGTGACACTCCGTCTTCGATACCGAATGTTATTACCACTCCGAGAGGTAATGGAACTTCCCAGCATACTCATCATCGTCAAGCTATCAATGTTGCAGGAGCGGAACATGGCATTCGTAATGGTAATCAAACAAATGGTGCTGTCCCACCGTCTACGACTGTCGCAGGGGTCGAATCTTCCCTTCCGTATTCGGTAGATGTGAGAGAAGACACTCGAAAGGCAAACTATGTATTTCAGCACTTCAAGGATAACCGTTTTACCAGTGGCCTGACTCAGTCAATCGAAATGACGGTTCGCGACTACAACATATGTGCACGTCAACATCGCTTGTCTACTTCGCAAAAGGCAGACTACTTTGTTAACATTCTTAATGGACCGGCAAGGACATTCTTCTTCAACAACGCTGGAGATGATATGTCTTTTGAACAGATGGCAGAGATGATGGTGACAGAATTCAACAGCAACGCACGCCAAATCCAAGTATATGGAATACTGTCTACGTTAAGAATGAACAGCATAATGTCGGAACATGAGCTATCCTCATCCACTGAGGGCTTGACTAAGGTTGTCAGCATGATCGAAGAAATGTCACCACAATGCCCTCCACATTTTAGATCTGAACCGCACAAGATCGGATACTTGCGCAACGCTGTATTGGGCTACTCTTGGTCGAAGACTCCCATAAGTAATATTGTCACTGCGCAATACTCATTCAATGGATTTATCACATCACTCCGTGAGCACATGCAACTTGACGAAGAGATACTCAATGTATCCAGGAGACCTACGGGTATCCGACATGCTTTCTCAGACGACATTTTCGTACAACAGTATGGCCGTAACCCGAAGTATGTGCAGAAGTACCCTCCGAAAGGAGAATTCAAGGGTGGACAACAATTGAATATTGGTCGCCCGGGCATTGCTTCTTCTCCCGCAAATCGTACTTTCGAAGAGAGCAGACGTCGGAACGAATGTCATAGATGTCGTGTTGCATGGCGTCCGGGACATCGATGCAAAGCCGGATCCATTCGCAATCAGGTGCGTCAGCGGATGGTCAATGGCGAATCGGCAGTACATGTCATGTCTGACTTTGTCGCAGCCCTGGAGGGAGAACTCACTCATGACCTCCCTGAATCAACGGATACCCCAAACAATTTGACACACGACAATGAAGCAACAGACCCGCACGTCCACTTCAGCAAGAACCCAGACGAGGTATACCTGTTCGATTCATTAACGTCTGACAATCCTGTTCAGGATACTGCTGCCGTTGAAGAGGAAGATAAGGAATGGTTCACCCATCACTTATCATCATCCATGTCTAAGGGACATACTCCTTACGGCACAAACATCGATGAGCAGGATTTTTAACTCGGCGACGAAGTAATCAGCCTCAACTTCGCCGCCCAGCGCGATGGGCAGCCTCCCATCGCACCACCCATCCGAGGCGCAAACAATCTCCCGTCGATGTCGATGCGACTCACATTCATGCAACGAAATTGAACAACTATAACCGTTGCCGTTATCAAGGCTTTTGTATTGACATTGGAGCACCGAAATCTGTCATAGGACATGAAGAGCTGACTTGGATATTCGCCCAACAAGACTTGAGATCTCCAAATCTCTCACAGGCACCGTTTCAGAACCATTTCCGCTTTGCCAAAACCACTTTTGAGTCGCTTGGACAGATTACAATACCACTTAACACACCCTTCAGTGTTGCTCCTATCAACGTGCAACTTGATGTCGTTCAAGCAGACATTCCAGCTTTACTTGGGATGGACATCTTGGACCGGGAATCCCTCATCGCAGACACTGTCGCGAATCGTCTGACGAAGCGAAAAAGGATCGAGAATAAGAAAGGAAAGATATGTTACATTAATGAATGGTCTGTACCCCTGTACAGGGCTAAAAGAAATCATGTTTTCGCCAAAATGTACTTCTCACCGAATATCTACTTCAGCAGAACACAACTTCAAAAACTACACAAACAATTCTTTCATCCATCAGCTCAGAAGCTGTTCAATCTTCTCCGCCGTGCTCGACCAGAAGAAGCTTCCCCTGGTACTCTGGAAACGTTACGGGATCTCGCAAAGAGGTGCGATCCTTGTCAAAGGGTTCAGAACGCACCATCACGTTTCAGGGTATCTTTTGGAGCAGAGAACGTCCGCTTCAATGAGAGAATACTGTTAAATATCGTGTACATCGAAGGAAAACCGGTCTTACATATTGTAGATGAAGGTACGCATTTCTCTGCAGCACAATTCCCCCCAGACGTCTCAACGAAGACAATATGGGCGACGATACTCAAATGTTGGGCGAAGATTTACACAGGTCTACCCAACCGGATACTAGTCGACCAAGGGAGCGCATTTGGACCGCTATTCATCAATATTGGTGCTGTGTCTAATGTACAAGTGAATAGAACTGGGATAGAAGCCCACTCAAGTCTTGGACTCTGTGAGCGATACCATCAACCCCTCAGACAAACTTATCGGAAGATAATGATGGACCATCCGACTTCTGACCCCGACACCGCTTTGGCCTTATCAGTCAAAGCCATGAATGACACCCTGGGCCCTGAAGGACTTGTTCCATCTGCTCTCGTCTTTGGAGAATTCCCTAAGGTATATACCAAGGCAGAGACCCCAAACGAAAGAGCCGTCCTTGCGAGCCGGGCTAAATTGGCACATCTTGCAAGAACTCAGATGGAGAAACACATGGCAGAACTACGGGTGAAGAGGGCTCTGAAACATTCTACTCCACCAGCATTGGACCGTATCTATGAACCTGGAGACCAAGTGCTCGTGTGGAGGTAGAAGCAAGTCGACAACCGCATAGGCGAATGGTTAGGACCCTTTACGGTCCTTGCCGTGGACGAGACAAAGAAGCTTGCATTCATCCAGGATGTAAGAGTTGGAGCTGCGAGACCGTTTAATGTAGCACAATTGAAGCATTACCATGCACCAGAAACCATAGCACACTTTTTTTTCACACAGTTAGGTCAAGGTCTCAACTTCTTCTCCTCACCGAATGATCACGAAGTTCATCTCACCGAGATTCTTGACAAAGGTGATCCCCGATCTCGCTCCAAGAAAATGGGCGAGGCAAAGCGCAAGGAGATCAAAACTTGGCTCGAACGCGGTACCTTTAAGGTAATATTGCGTGAAGAAATCCCTCCTGACGGAAACGTCCTTCCCGGACGATTTGTACTAGCTCTTAAGTCAACTGAGGACGGGAACATCAAATATAAGGCTAGATATGTAATCGGGGGGCATCGAGACCGATTCAAGCACATGATGGTACACACGACATCAACTCTTCAGCCCCAATCCATCCGACTACTCCTCCCCCTAGCTGGGATACACGGCTTCAACATATGGACTTCTGATGTTGGCCAAGCATATCTCCAATCCGCAGAACCTTCGGAACGTGAAGTATTCATAATGAATACCGTCCCTGAGTTTGAGATACATCCGTCGCAGTGTCTCCAACTTATAAATCCCTTATATGGTCTGTGTGAGTCGGGAGATATTTGGTATGACACTTTGGACAAGCATCACATACAAGACTTAGGGATGAAAGCTCTCCGATCTGACCCAGCACTTTACATCTTGATGAAGGATGGATTGCCCAAAGGCCAATCTGGAGGATATGTTGATGATCTCATTCGGGCAGGCGACGCCTCGTTCAAAAAACTCTCTAAGAAGACGAACGAGAAGTTCGAAATGACAGAGGACCAAAGCTTACCTTGTATGGTCACTGGCTTTTCACTTAGTCATGCAAAGGACGGTACCATTACACAAGAGCAACATGCGTATCTAAGAAAGCTCGAGGACTTGCCTCCTGACGCTTCCTTCTCTCATTTCCGTTCCATGAGAATGAGGCTGGCCTGGTTGGCCAACACAAGGCCAGACTGCCTCTTTGAAATATCCCAACTCGCCCAAGTGACCGCTGAGAAATTCGATACAGAAAAGGATGAATGTATTCGTCGACTCAATCGTGCTACTCGGTACGCAGTGAAAAATCGAGTATCACTCAAAATTCCCGTCCTTGATATGAACACATTGAAAGTGATCGGCTTCCCGGATTCATCATTTGCGAATAATTCAGATCTCTCTTCTCAGCTTGGCAACATTTGTTTGCTTGGGGACCACACACGTTCCGTTGTTCCCATACATTTCAAATCGTACAAATCTCGAAGAGTGACTAGGTCATCAATGGCAGGCGAAGTGATTGCATTTAGCGATCTTTTTGACGTCGCGGCAACACTAGCCAACGAAATGGGCATGATATTGTCAAAGCAAGTACCAATGCAACTCTTTACCGACAGCAAATCCCTCTTCGACATCATTTCCAAAGGATCCCGCACCTCAGAGAAGCGAATGATGTTGGACGTTGCTTCGGCAGGACAGGGCTTTAAGGATAAAACCATTTCTGATATTGGATTTGTGAGAAGTTCTAACAACATAGCCGACGGTCTCACAAAGAAGATGAACCAAGCCGTATTGCGCGACGTAATTGAATCAGGCCGACTGGACGTTCAACCGGAACAATGGATTGTCCGAAAGGACCTCCCAAGCTCTGTTTAACAATGATCAACTTCTACAACTCCCTTACTGTTGGGTACCTTTGAGTCGTACAACTCGCGGACTTCGGCAACGTACAAGCCCTGCACACCGTCTCCACCACAAGCACGCAATGCATCCGCAGAGAGGTGCATTGGATGCTTCTCCTCGCTGTCCAGGACCCACTTCAGCGCACCATCTACAACAACACAGTGGTCAAGGTCGTTACCTGCTCTCATCCGCACAAGCCATACCCCATGAGATACATTAGCCAGCCACGTCAATTTCGCCTTCCTGAAATTTTCATCCTTGATTTATCGAAAATTGAAATGCTTCGAAATTTTATGCAAAATACGCTGCAAATTCCCGATGGATTGGATCGGTACCTTGACTTTGTCCAGGAGAGTTGAATGATGCAAGGCTGAGTCACAACCCGCAAGACAATTCATGGCGTTTACGATTGCTGCATGCACACATTTGCCCTTTGGACCACGTCCCATAATCAACTTCGAGTTGGACACGTAATAATTTTTAGCAGCCGAACTGAACACGCGGGCGCCAGGGCCGCACTTACAGACAGAAAACACAGGGTTCTCTAAGCACCAACGACGGAGACTGTTGCGGACAATTGTAGTCGCACTCCGGAAATTGCTTTTGTGAATGCCTGGATTGGGCGCCCGAGGAAGATTCCCACTGCTCCTTGCTAGAGCTGTCTCTGCGCGCACGGCGAAACGTACATATTTCGAACCCGGCGCACGGTACGTGTCGATATTGATATCGAAGAAAGACTCGAGCCCGTTCTGATAACTGGATGCGCCGTAAAACTCGCCGATTTCCACTCGTCGGTTTGTGCCTGGAACTTCGGTGTCATCTCCGCACATGATTTTTTCGACAGAATAATTTGGCGTCGTAACGCCTTTTCCCTTCGAACCTGCCGCAGCCTGCCCCTGTTTCTGGGGCTGCATTACACGCATGGTCGACGACTGTGGCCAAGGGACTGTCGGCGTCACCGTTGATTCAACAAGGAAACAAAAGTCTAGCCCGTGCCCGAGCCACAGTCATAACCGATACGCAAAGGAGATGTGGCGGACGAGGAATGAAAATTGAGGGAGTGTCGGACTTATGAGGTCTCGGAGACTCGAGATAATCGACAGATAATTGGTCACACGTCAGCCCAAAACGAAATCGAGATCGACTCGAAATAATAAGAAATTTACATTCAGTCCGTCGGCGATTAGCGCCGACGAGACTGAGTCCACCACATATACCTAGGTACGATCCTCATCACTAGTAGAGGAGGCAGTTGGGTTTATCGAAGTAAAGTGCATTTTATGCGTATCTTTGACAGAAGGGAAGAGACCCCTCTACCCAACATCCTGTTCTCCTTTTTCTCCACACCCCCTCCCGCACGAGCCTTTACTGCTCGACGATTGTACGACGAGAACCTCGTGCGCAGAGAGCAAAAAAGGTTTCCAACGACAGGCGTATCCGATTATCGAAATCGTTCTTATACCGCTCCTGTCCGGCCAGCAAGTTGCGGCTGGCCGTCGACATCAGGCTGCGGAGCCAGGCTAGGTAGCGGATCTTGAACTGCACCCTTGAGGCAGATGGGTCCAACAGCGGCGTTTGTTGCAGGGATAGCGGACTCGGGGTCCGGGATAATACCAGGTAGAACGGCCGCATACCGATCATCCTGTTCGCCGTGCAATTATAGCCGTACGTCAGCGCATCCGTGTACTGATCCCAGTCACGTTGATTATCGGCGAGGTAATGCCGGAGGGTGGATACCAACGTCCGGTTGAATATTTCCACCTGCCCATTCGTTTGGGGGTGATATGCCGTGGTAAACACGCTCTCAATTGAGAGTATTTTGCACACGGCGAGGAAAAACATCGGGGTGAATTGTCCTCCGTTATCGGAGAGAAGTTTCACTGGAGCGCCGTATACGAACACCCAGTGGGAAATGAACGCTTGCGCAACCGTTTCAGCGGTAATCCTCTTGAGCGAGACCGTCCTGGTCAGCTTGGAGTATCTGTCCTTCATCACCAAGAGGTAACGGTTTCCTCTTGGTGTACGGGGAAGCTCGCCGAGAATGTCGATGGCGATGTACTCCAGGGGCCCTGACGGAGGAAATGTCTTCAACTCAGAGCTGTGCTTCCGCAGTTTGATGCGGGCCTTCGTGCAGTCGGGACACATCCTTACGGTCAAGTAGGAGTCCACCGACATGCTTGGCCAATAAAACCGCTGTCTTAGCGTATAGAACAATCGCCTGCCTCCCGGATGGCCGGAGGTGGCGGGATAATGCGACAAGTACAGCAACCTTTCCCGGAGGGTTGTGGGTACCACGATCTGTTCCACACCGTCGAGGTGGGCTTTCCGGCAGACCAGCCCTTCCTGATTCACGAAGAATCGGGACCGGCGCAATTCAGCGAACCCCTCCCCCTTCTCCAGACGGGAAGTCACCTCCTTACAAAATGGATCGGAGTGCTGTTCACGAGAGAAGTCTTCGTGGGTTAACGCGGCCATCGGGGCCGGAGGGTCCAGCGCGTAGCAGCCCGCGGAAATTTCGACGTCGGTGGTGTCGTAGGTCTCCTCTTGATGCTGAGGCTCGTCGTCGAAATTCATGACGGTGTAGCAAGGAATTTCTTCGTCGATCGGGATAGTCGTGCCTCCCGTAGATGGGATACGACTCAGCGCATCGGCGAGGCAGTTCTTGATTCCCTTCACGTAAGTTACGTCGAGGTCATATTCGGCGAGGCACAAGCGCCACGGGGCCAGTCGGCCACTCGCATCGGCGAGGTTCATCAGCCACCGCAGGGAGTGGTGGTCGGTGTTGACCGTGAACCGCTCCCTTTCCAGGTACGGGCGGAGCGTCTGTACCGCCCATACGATGGCGAGGCATTCCTTCTCGGTTGTCGAGTAGTTGCGTTCCGCTGACGAGAGCGTGCGTGACCAATATCCGACGGGGTATCGGTGTCTATCCTCGTGGGTCTGCAGTAGTGTGCAGCCCAACTGAGCGTCTGACGCATCCGTGTCCAGTGAGTAGGGGCGCCCCAGTCTTGGGAGTTTTAAGACCGGAGGCGAAATTAAGCACTCCTTCAGTGTCTGGAAGGCCGTGATCTGCTCTTCATCCAGATCGGGGAGGACATCCGGTTCTCCTTTTCGGAGCATAGTCGTAAGGGGCGCCGCTATCTCGGCGAAATGATCGACGAAACGTCGGTAGACATTACACATTCCCAAGAACGAGCGCAGCTCGGTCTGGGTCCGTGGTTGAGTCGCTTCTGAGAGCGCTTTCACATTCTTCAGGTGGACTTCCAGTTCGCCCGGTCGGATGATATGTCCCTGGTACTCGACAGAGTCCTGGAAAAACTTGCACTTGTTAAGATTAAGTGATAATCGCTCCTGCTGCAGAGCACGGAGTATTACGTCCACGTCCTTGAGGTGCGTGTCATAATCCTTGGAGAAGATTATGACATCATCCAGGTAGATGAGGCAGCTCCTCCAGCGATAGCCTGAGAGGAGGATATCCAGCATACGTTGGAAGTTGGCCGGGGCGTTCATCAACCCGAAGGGCATACGGTTGAATTGATACGTCCCGGCGTGGCACGTAAACGTGGTCTTCGGTCGATCCTCCTTGGCGACTGGAATTTGCCAGTACCCGGAGTTACAATCAAGGGTAGAAAAGACCTTGGCTTCCCCGAGTGTGTCAAGACACTCGTCCATGCGAGGGATGGGGTACGTATCTCGCACGGTCAACGCGTTCAGCCGTCGATAATCGATGCAGAAACGGAGGCTCCCATCTGACTTGGGGATGAGCACGACGGGGGACCCCCATTCGGACTTGGATCGGGAAATTACCCCCCCCCCCGGATAACATCTCGTCAACCGAGGCTTGTTCCGCCTCCCGGGTGAGGGGACCAGCTCGATAGGGCTGACATCAAAACGGCTTGGCGCCGGGGGTGAGTTCGATGCGATGCTCTGTCGCTCGAACTTCGCCCAAGTTTCCATCCCACATTCCGGCGTAGGGCGCGAGCATGGTGCGGACCTGCCCTCGCACTTGCGCCGGCAGGTGGTCGAGGGGAACTGACTCCGGCGGAGGGGATGGCTCCGCTTGGGGGAGGGCTCCACGAGGGGGCCTCTCCCCCTGTAGAGGGGGGCTCCCCTCGGAGAATTCCGCGGCTAGGACCGCGTCCAACGGCATCGCTGTGCGCACCATCGCCCGCGGATGGGGAGTGACGAAGCCAACGACTTGGTTCTTCGACAACCTCTTGTTGGCAGTCGAGAAGTTCGCCATGAGGACCTTGAACTCTTACAACGGGGTGATGTGCACCACCTCGTTGGAGAGGGATATCTGATGCTTCGCATATAACTGCGGGTTCGCCTCGAGGACCGAGAGTCCTGCCCGTCGACTTGTGACGTATACCCAGGTGGGGGTGCCCGCCGGGATTTCCATGGCGCGAGACACCTTGAGCTTTGGGGAAATCCGCCCGGCTTCGGGGGCATACTCTTGCTCCACCGGGATAGGAGGGGCGTTCGCGGCCCGAGAAGCCGGTTTCCGGACGATGAGTATCTTAGTACCATCGTCCAGTTCCACCTCCTTCCGCCGTGCGTAGATGGCTTCGACGAACTTGTCGTTAAAGTCGCACCCCAGTATCACGGGGGCGGCCAATCGTTCACAGACGATGAAGGTACACCTCATGGTACGGTCACCTAACCGCACCACGAGGGGGATTTGGCCGCTCGTACGCAATGGTCTCCCATTGGCGTCCGCGATCGTCGGGATTTCACCCGGAATAATCAGCGCTTCCCATCCGGAGGGAAGCGTGTCGGCCCGTACGAAATTGGAGCTAGCCCCTGTATCTAATATTGTGAGTTGGCGCACCAATATCGACGGGGATAATCCAAGGTCTGCGTAGACCTTGTAATTCCGCCGAGACAGCGCGAGCACTGTCTCGGGATGGCTAACACCCCTTGCAAGTAGGGGGGTGTTTCTCCGCCATGGTCGGCGTAAGGTACCGAGCCGTTCGGGGTCGGGGTCTCCCTGGGATAGCCCAGTGTGTTTGCGGCCGAGTATCCGGTACCACTTCTCCGTCTCGGGAGGTGAAGACGGTTCCGCCACCCTGGGCGAGTGATCCGGGGATGTGTCCGTGTCCACCTCAGCTGCTGCGGGCTGAGTTTCTCCTAGTTTTTTGGGGGAGGAGAAGCTTCCCCGGGGGGCGGTACGGTCTTCGTCCCGGTACCCGCACGCAGCGGCGGGCCGGCGACGGCTTCAGGGTTCATGACCCGGTTCGCCTCGTAACTGAGGAGGGCGACGGCTCGGAGATACGCCTCCGGAGGCACTCGGCTCTTTTGGGCCGCGGTCAACTTCTCGTACTGATAGGGTACGAGGGATACATCCTTCACCTTCATATTGCAGTCGGGGGAGATGTGGTCCCCGACCCGATAACAGGTGAAGCAGATGATCTGCGGGGACGGAGGCCCTCGCAGATCCTTCTGGTAATTACGGGACGTTTTCCCCGGTGGAAGTCCGCGAAAGCCCTCGGCGGGCTCTCGAGCGGGTTGGTACGGCTTGCGCCGGTCGCCGTAAAACAGCGAGTCTCCGTCGTTGAAGGAGGATTCTTCCGTCGGGAGGGAAGGAGCCTCCCTGGCGAGGTCACCTTCGGTAGCGAAGTAGTTCTCAGCTCCCCGGGCCGTTTGAAAACTGGGAGGGGGGCCGGTCGACGTAGACGGGGCGCCATCCAGGGCAGCGAGGACCTGTTTAACCGGGCGGGGCTTCTCGAACTCCACGCGGCGCCCAGATCCGTGCTGGGCCCGGAAGGCGTCTCCGTGCGAACGCGCGTGGGCGACGGTATCCTCGAACGAGGATCGCGGTCGATCCTCGCGAGCTTGTAACACCAGCGGCTTGATCGCGGGGGTGAGCCCCTCGATGAAGAGGGTCGTCCTCTCGTAAGCCGAGTGCACGTCCCCGCACCTCCCCAGGGCGGTGGACATTCGAGTAGCGTACTCGGTTTCCAATTCGCCCGGCTTCTGGCGTAGCTCCCTCAATGCCGTGAGAGCTCGCTGGATCTCGAGGTTCGTCGCATACGTGCGTAACAGCCAATTGACGGCGGCGGCCCAGCTCGCGATCCCCTGAGATTTGCGGTGTAGTCCCCGCTGGGACTCGTACGCTTCCTTAGCGGGCGGAGCCAGTAGATGGGGTAGGGCCATCAGGGCCATCGCCTCGGTCATATTGGCGTTGTCAAAATTTTCCTTGCAGCGAGCCAGGAAACTGATGACCCTGATAGGATCTACCCCGCTGAATTTGTACTCCCCCATGACCACGAGGAGGTACTGCACCCTCTTACGGGTGGTAGCGTAGACCCGGTCGTCCAGGGTTGGGTCGGTATCCACGAGGCGGTAGGCTCGGTAGTTACACACACCTCTGAACCGGTGGTTCGTCGGCTTCCAGACAGAAACCTTTTTCTGTTTGGGGCCGAACGTCGGCGTTGGGGCCGTAAGGGACTCTGACTCGGAATCGGTCTCCGAGTCAGAGGAGGATGGCGAGGACGGGCTGGAGTACCCGTCCGGAGGGTATCCATCCTTTCGTCCTTTGCGACGGTTTTCCTTCCGCTCTTTCCGACTGGGTTTGGACTTTTTTCGTCGTCCACTCCCCTCGTCGTTTGAGCTTCCCCCTTGATCGGGGTTCCCTCCCCGTAAATTCTGGGAAGGTAAATCACCTTCAAGGTGGATAGGTCCGGCGGAAGCTCCCTCGCGGGAGGCTCCAGCCGCGGTTTGCGACGCCTGCGAATTGGCGGAGAATTGGGGAGCGGTCTCCATGGAGGGGACCGGTATCCCGGCGGCTTGTAGCGCCGACGTTGTCACGTTGGAAAAGAGCAGGCTCTTATTCAACGGGGGCAACCCCTCAGCGGGAGGGAGAGTCGCTACTCCGACTGTAGTCGGAGGGATTCCAGCAGCGGGGGCTGATGTTTGCGTCTTCAAGATGGCAATTTCTCGACGGAGGGCCTTGAGTTCCTCCGCCGTGGCGGTCTCCTCTTGCTTACGCAGGGTGGCAGCCTCCTTGGCGCTGGCAGCTATGTCCGCGTGCCCGGCCTTGGTGAGCACGCCTTCCAGGCGGTTAGGCGATCGCGCTCTCGCGCGGCTTGTACCTCGGCTTGGGCCGCGATAGTTTCCTCAATAAAAGTCTTGAGGTTTTCTCGCAGCGCCGAAGGTTGCGCTGCGAGCTTCTCCACTACAGTATTGAGCGTGAATCTTTCCGCTTCTCGGAGAGTCTCGCGACAACTCCGAGTGATCCACGCCGCCACTGGCGGAGGCACGTCTCGAGGACGGGTCTTACTGGACGAATCGGACCCGGATACCATAGCCTTGAGCTTGTCGAAACCTGTTGAAACAGAGATAGAACACCTAGGACCAAAAACGGTAAGGGATAAGGGACACTCCGTAGACTTCTAGGTCGGGAGACCAAAATGTCGTGCACTGAGGGGGAAGGGTGGGATCCCCCTCTGGCAGAGCGCGCGCGTTCGGGGGGCGCGTGTAGGGGGTTATCGGGAGACCACCCGTAAGGGACCGGTACGGGGCCGGGCGCAAAGCGCAGTAGGTAAAGTAAGGGAAAAAGTGGGAAAACAGAGCCCAGGAGGGGCGGAGCGGTAGGGACAGCTGTCGCGCGGAGAGCCAGGCGTGACGGGACGACGCGCGCGGTAGAGACAGGAGGGAATCGGGACGTAGATGGCTCGCAGGGTACCATCGTGGGACGTGGACCGACGCGAGGCTACGACTCCGTTCCAGAAACCCGAGTTGTGGACCCAAAGCTTCGTAAGGATTAATTAGGGTCGGACGTCGGCTATATACTAGGCGACGTCGGGGCTATAATTAATTAAACTGAAAGATACTAAATTAAAACGACGGCGGCGACGACCGGAGAAACTCCTCGTGGGGAGGTATGACAACCATTACAAGTGGGAGATGACACCTGGACACAGGAGCCTTGACGCCCGGGTACACGTGGCGCGCGGTACACGTGGGTCCTGGAGAAGGAGTCGTGCTGGCCGGGGACAGGTGTCCCCCTGAGAAAGGGAAAGGTGGGTTAGTGCACTACACACGTCGTCCGTGAGGTAGCGTTTAAAGAATTGATTTACGAGCCCCGGCCAGCTCACGTCGTCGTGGAGCTGGCCGGCGCAGAGGCCGCGCATTGTATAACTCGTATACAGGCGCTCCGCGTCGCGCTCTAAGAAGTGCCCGAGGACTCGTACCGCCACACCTTCCGTCAGGTGTTGCAAGTGGAAGGTTATCCGGATATCCTTCAAGAACGGCAGCAGTTGGATCGGGTCGGTACCGTCGAAGCTGCGCATCGTGGGACGGATCCCACGACAGCGTTGTATGTACTTCGCGATCCGTCCCCCGTCACTCGAGGTAAAGAGCCTCGAGGTGTTATCCAGCCGGTGCATACGATAGTCAGCGACGGCGCTGAACTCTTGGATCATCGTATGTACCGGCTCGAGTCCGGGTTCAGCGGGACCGAGCGTGCCGAACGAGGTAACGGGTAGCGTACGGACGTCTACCGGATCGGGTCGCGCGGTGTGATCCACCGGCAGGTAGCCGCCCCAGCGGGAATCGATGGAGAACATGGGTTCTCCGGATACGCGAGCGGCTACTCCACGGTCAGGGTCGTCTCGGTACGGCGCCCTTCCGTGCTGCCACATTTTTCCCGGGGCATGTAGCAGAGCTTGGGACTCGGACGCGACGTTGGCGTCCATCGGAGGTCGTCTTTCTCCTGCGTCACGACTGGGGTCGGCCACAGTCGGGCACCATCCTTGCGGGGCGGCAGCGCCCGGAGGTACAGCACCACCGGGCCATCTCGAGGGGGCACCGGGCAGCCTTGCAGCCATGGTACGTTCCAGATCACGGGCACGCTGCGGCGTAGACTCCAGCTCAGCGGTGAGGTGCGCGAAAGCACCAAGTTGCTCCGCCGAGAAGGGTTTGTACTATAACGACGGACGCGCGCGCGGGGAGGTTATTAACCGTGCCGTCGTGCACGGTGCCCACGTGGGCGGCTGTGCCCACGTGTATAGAGCGCGCGCGTGTACGGACCGGTCGTGGCGTGGCGCACGTGTACAGAAGCACACGTGTCGTCCGTGCGGTAGCCTGTAAGTAACACGCGTGTACAGTAGTGCACACGTGTAGGAGCAGCGTCTGTGCGGTAGTAGTAATTATGGTGCTAGCTTTTCAATTGTGTACAGTACCCGGCACGCACTAGGCGGCAGGTACTGTACTACTGTACTGGGACAGGTGTCCAAGGCGTCCCTCTGACGGGTTAAGACCTGGCACCCGTCCCCACCAGAATACTGGGGCAAGCTCGCCCCCGTCTCTTTCGCGCCTACATACGTCCGTTTCGGTTGTCTATCGCGCGCGCTGGCTTCTAACCCGTTACCAGTCGCTCCCATTCACGCACCACGGGGCGACGCTGCGTAACCGGCCAGTGAGCCACTCCCTTTTGGCGAGCTCGTCCGATCGGTTCAATTAGCGCGTCGCGTCCGCTCCGCGTGCTCCCTCGCTATAGCCTCCGCCTCTCGACCAACCCAGGGCGGAGAGGAGTTATCCTACATGGTTGACGAGCGTCAGGACGTCTCGATGAGGTCGGCCTCGCGGGACGACCTTCCCCATACGTAGCGGGGTTCTGGAGACACGAGTCTTCGACGAGCACCAATCGCGAGTGCAACTGGTCGACCAGTGCTCCCCTAGAAGAAATATATCAGTGTGGTAAGAGTGTGTCCAGAGTGTAGGCAACACCCATTATTACACTCTTGCCACCCACTTCCGGCACTTGGGATCGGGCATGTAGAGTGTGGCCAGAGTGGTGCTCTATACCTGACTGGGCTCTAGCGATACACTACCAACACTCTAAATTGGCACCTTATATGACTTGCATATACAAGTACTGTATACCACTACGCACACTCCTTGCACGCTCGGCTTCGCACGCAATTGTGTCACCTCGAATCGTATTCGGATCGATCTGTCTAAATCTCATGTGCCGTGAGCGTTCTAGGGGAACTGACGTCATGTCTGCAATCAGTTTCAGAACCTCTTCCATTGGCAGCGATTTTCTGCGTCGTGGGACTTCCTCAAACTCGTGTGCTAGAGGTTCTCCTCGCCGTGAAACGTAAATACGACAATTTATTAATTATTTGACACTTACACGTATCTATAGAAATATAGTCATTTTCAATATATCGCCCAGCACATATGTAGAAAATACACTTTCTGTATCACGACGCCGGTATTTCTCTCTTGGGGCGCACTGCCCGCCCTACACATCTCCCCACCACCATGTGAGAATATACACTTCCCATAAGACGTCGGAATTACGTCTGCATCCCCCTCAGCATACGGTTTACCCCGTCCCAGCTCCTCTCACTGGCATTCAGCAGCCTGTCAGTGCGCCGGTACTTGTCCGTGAAATAAGTCCGTCGTCGCCGCCTCCGTCTGGTGCGCGTGCTGTTCTCACCTCGACCTGGATCGCCCGGTGGCGTGTGTTCGGCCAATCCAATGAGCCTTTTCATTACTACAGGATTCTCCACAGTAGCACCCGAGATCACCTCCGCAGCTCTTCCTTCCTTGAAAACCTGCCCTTCACGTCCTTTTTTCATTCCACGAGCCCTGTCAAGCCAACCCACAACATGCCTGCCTTCAACGGCATAGTTTGGAACAGCAGTTGATGAGCTTCGAGTCATTTCGAACTCAATCAAGCGGAGAAGACGGCAATAGAAAACATCCGCACTGTCTTCAGTTGAGTCCATTTCAACGGCTACATAACTGTTATCGCGATAATTTTCTTTTCGTTTTCCGCGATCTAGCAAATTCCAATGCGCACCAACGGTCTGCACCTGGAACCCAGTAGTTGAGAAACGATAACGCGACCATACTTTGCATTTTGTAACGTTCGAGACCAGTTCTTTCCCCTCACCCTCGCTATGGAGATCATACTTCCGAACAAAATAATCCGACAGTAACTGTTTCAATCGTACTCCGTCCGCGTATGCCAACAATTCCACCTCCTTCATGGGCCGGAGGACTTCAAATACCTCCCCCGCTGCAAGGGCATCAAATTCCTTATGCTCTTTGTGCACGAAAGTCCTGAAAAAGATCTTGTAAGATTCTCCAAAGCATGTCGCGTTCGCCATGCATTCGGCTGCCAGGTGCCTAGAATTATTTCGGTCCTGCAACCACCCAATAAATCTCTCCAACCAATATTAGGATATACCCAGCAGTGGCCCGTATCTCTCCATGCTGTGGCCAAGGTGCAGCAATGCGTGTATTATAGACTTGCAGAAAAACACACGTGCTGAGTCGTATCGGAAGTATTTGGATTCAAAATGTTCGAAGAGCTGCACACCCAGCACCTTCACTCGATCCACGTCCGCCCTAGTCGCGACAGGCCGAAAACATGTGTCCACAAGCTCCGCAAATTGTCCAAGACCATCCATGTATTCGATAGGAAGAACACCGTCAAATAAAATGAGGGCATAGTCCAAAGAAAATTCTTTGAGCTCTGTAGCTTTCCACGTACGGTATTTGCTTAGAGGTCTTGGCTTTCGTGCAAGCTGTCCCGATATTGTCAGACCAAACCCCGTCAGCTCATCATCCATCCCAGATATTTGCTGTTTCGTTAAGGAAAAGGCGTCACCTTCTGTATTTACCATTATGTCAAGCAATTCCCGTTCCACATTCTGAAAAGTGTGCATAATATCTTGCGGGAAAGATGAATACGGAACAAATCGGGAACTGATAGCAGCACAGAACGGTTTCCAATGCCCCATTTCTTCTGAATCTCTGCTCGCGCAGTTGTGGTGGTGCACAGACGTAGTTCATGAAAGGCTTGCTCCGCGGACTGAGGAGTTCGAATCGGGAGGCTGCGACGGTCAAAATATTCATCGCAGGTGGCACTGGCCCGCTGTCTCTTGACCTTTTATGGAAAGTAGCAGTGGCCATAGTGGATGCCGTGAATTAGACAATCTCTGCATGGCGTTTTGCTGTTAGGTCCAAGGAGGCCAGACACTGATGAGACCGCCATCTGGTCTCCGGGAAAAGTAGACAGATGTATTCGGACTCTTCGTCGTATGCCATCATGGAATAAGATGGATACACCATCTGGGATGCATGATCTTGCAACTTCATTGATAGGCGGTATGAGATACGACTGTATGTTTTTGGGTTGGTCCGGACCTGGGATAAAGCCGAGTGCGAGTACGTTGCGGGATCTATATCGAATATCAGGGGGCAGGTTGAATAGAACGGCACAGATTACCGTGCAGTCATACTGCTTGTTCTTGAAAACTTGAAAGCCGTCTGTCGAAGCATCAATGAAGACGTCGAATTTCATTCGTTCGTTCCCACCATACTTACCGTGAAGCCCCCGGAAGTGCGATCCATCGAAGTATTCGAATAGAACATCCCCATTGTCTCCTGCGTGAGACCTATTCCATACGTAGTCGTACAATTCCGAACACGATGATTCGTGTTGCACCAGCGCACCGAGACGCGGCAGCAGAGAAATGTATGTGAAGAATCCATCTGCCTGCGACATAAGTTGCGGGGCCGGATTGCCGCAAGCGGAGCAGAAATCTCGGCAAATACCTCTTCTTTCATCATCAAATAGATCCACAAAGACCATGTGCCCTGGACATGTTGAGTACTTCTTCACCGTCGTAGCGAGTCCAGATGACCTGCAGATATTAGCCATTACGGTCTTCCACGAAAGTCATGTTGCTTTTACCCCAGCCAGAATATCCATCATGGTAACTTCGGCCCCATGCTTTTGAAAAAAGTCGACCCAACCCCGATTGTTCGATATCCACTCGAGAAGGCCTGGTATTCTCGAGGCGTCTCGGAAGATAAATTCGAAACCAGCATCACCGATACCGCCAACCACCCCCCTGTCGTTTTTGTTCCCTGCTTAGTTGTTTCGTTGATCTAGTTCATCACCCTGCTCGCCTGAGTCTCCATCACCGGCCGGCACATCCACAACGGGTGAATGTAATACAGCGTCCATAGTCCCACTCCCTTTCTGCAAAGAGTGTATTCTCTCTCCCCTTTCGCTTGCAGGGCGCACGACTCCGCTTGCCTCAGATACTGCAATTCCATCTCCGACACGATCGCTGTCCTCGTACATCCTGCAGTCATATTCACTCTCAATGGAACAAGAATCAAACCCATCATCACTGTCGCAAACGATCCTCAGCATATGATCTACTTGCCCTGTCTTCATTCCTCTCCGATCAATTCTATCCAACGAGTCCTCATCTGCCTCCTGATCCGTCCTATTTCCCTCACTGCCAGCTATACCGACGTCATTGAATCCTGATCGAAAATTACCTCCCGCCGCCAAAACGCCACGCGATACCCTACTCCCCTGAGCATCCCCAGTAGCCCAATTGAGCCTGAAGTTAGATCCGAGAGAGACATGCAACTCCCTGGCTCTATTAGGTGAAATCACACGCTGAACAGAAGAATTAAAATTGTCACCATAAATTTGCTGCTGCACTGCATCTTTCGTCCTAAGCGTCACTACCTCTGGAATAGGATCATCTATGGTAGGGCACTCAGTGTCTGTCGAATTTTGAAGTGTTGTCTCATTCCAGTTGCAATCCAAATGATTGGCGTCCTCCAATTTTGGACCCCAAGATAGTAGGCCTCTCCCAGCTTCTCGACGTTTTGCGTTTGCTGTCCTTCGATGCCGCAGCATTGTACTGCAACTTACGGGCTTAGCAGGCGTGCAGTGAAATTGATACCAAGGTGGGCACACGAATCTTGGGTTAGACATGGCGACAATGCCGGAGAAAAATTCCGACGACAAGCAACTCAAGCCCCTTATCCAAACGTTAAGAGAAACGTACCGAACCAGATGGGTATACCCAAATTTGAGTCGGAAACCCTGTCGTGCTGTTTCGAGTGATATATGTGACTCATTCGGAGCTCCGTGGTGACGCAAAAGTTCCTCGGAGACAAACAAAGTTAGCTTTCGTTTCGAGGATTGACAAAACAATACAAAAAGTTCATTTGCAAAATTACAACTGTAGCTGGAGCTGTACCGCAGATCATGGAAAGAAAGGCAAGACTTCAACTGATGCCTCAAAAATTTCCCCTCCCCCCCTCACACCCCCTATCAGGTTCGAAAACATATATTTCAACCGCATCCATTTCATCATCAACAAAAATTCTCTAGTACCAATGAATTCGAGGGAGTTCCACGCAGCAATGAAGGCGAAGATGAATGTTGTTGTCACCAAGCTGGAATTAATTGCTCAAGACATTAACCAGGTGAAGAGCCGTGTGGATGTCATCGCACCGCAAAACGTCAAAGAACCAATTTACAGACCGAGCAACCTCCAAGCAAGGTTTAGCAGAGACCCAAACATGGCGAGCATGTTTCGAATTTTGACTGCGGAGGCAAACAATGGTTTGCCTGCAGGTGATCCTCGCCGTGTTCGCGACCTTAATCCCAATGTGGAAGACGGAGTAATTAACAAGGCTGCCAAAGACTGCCTTGATGTGATCAGTGGAGCAATTCTGCCGAATGAAATGCTGAAGAAAACGTGGCGTCAGATATGTCGCGAGCGTGAAGACTTAATAATGGAAATCGGGACGTGACCGACGGCGCTATTTCGGACGTCCTCATCCGGTTTGGACTCGAGCCTGACCGTTCTGCCGGTAGTGGGTCCTACGGGGCCTCAGCCTCCAATTCTGCTGGCGCCCCTTCTCGTAAGCGTCCTCGTCCGGGTACTACCACCTCCAAATAAACTGCCTTTTCATTTCTTTCGTCCTGTAGTCCCTAGATCGGCGACGCCCGGTGCCTGCGCTCTCCCGTACAGGGTTTCTTCCAGCGGCAATTGTTGTCGCTGCGTCCATGATGGGTCGTTCGTGCGTTACCAGTATCCATGTGGGGTCGCAATTTCGCCTACGTTAGGCTAGTGACTGCCCGATCTGGTTTTTCCTTTGCAATAAAAATCGGCCTTCTTGCCAGTAAAACGTGCCTGGTTTTCTCGTCTTCGATGCTTGTCCTTGTAAATTAACGAGCTCCCATTGGACGTTCCCTAAAATATTCGTGCGTCAAACTGCGGCCTCTGTCCCACGGGGCGTTCCCATTGGGTGTTGACGATTTTTGCGCAAAAAAATCTCATTGTTTCCGTACACTTCATCCTTTCTTCCCCCTCTTCTTGGACCGACCGTCAAGGTTAGTGTGTAGCTCTGTATCGGCGGATGGAGTTCTCTGGGAGTTTATCCGCTCGCTCCCAGGTGTCCTCTTTGGGGCTATAGCCGAACCATCGGACGCGATAAAGTGGGGAGCCGTCGTCCGACTCGCCATGGGCGACGATGCCGTCTATGGTGTGCTCTGTATCTGCTTCGGCCTCAGCGGGGTCCTGAGAGACGGGGACCTCGCTGTCCGGGTCGATGGAGACCGTCGGGGTGGTCCGTGATACGGAGGCCCTTTCGAGTGGTGGGGTTCCGCTTGGCGGGGGTATCGCCATAGGCGTCGACCTTACGGGCGAGGGGGTCTTCGGAACGGAGGATTGCGGCGCCTTTGTCACACGGTTTATGGATACTGTATCCAAGAGACCGTTGCGCGCAATCGTGACGGTGTCTCTGTCCAGTGACGCTTTTATGAACCTATTGGGACCCGTCGTTTTAGGAAGGAGCTTCCGGTGGCCGTCCCCATTCTCGAGTGGCGTCGCGGAAAAATCTGGGGTCTGTCGAGAAAGACCTCCTGTCCGACCTCGAAGGAGGGTAACGTCGCTACGGCCTTGTCGAAATTTCTCTTGTACTGTGCTTGGGCGTGTGTCAACTTGGTACCCGCGCGAGAGAGAATCTTCCGCACACGCTGTAGGCTGATTCGCTTCATTTGTGCCGATGTCGGTTCACTCCCATTTGGGGACGGTATGGTGCTCGAAGGAGCTTGGACCGATATCCCTGGTCCGTGCCGCGTCAAGATTATGTCAAAGGGGGTCGTACCTGTCGACTTGTGGACCTGCATATTGTACGCGTACGTCCGGGGTTGTACGTAATCGTCCCAGTCCCGCTGGTGTTCGGAGACGTAATGCCGCAACCGGGTCGCCAACGTCCGGTTGAATCTCTCGGCCTGACCGTTAGTTTGCGGATGATAGGCCGTCGTGAGCACGTGCCGAATTCCGAGAAGGCGGCGTACAGCTTCGAAGAATTTAGCTGTGAATTGCGCTCCGTTGTCGGTCAGCAGTGTATCCGGCATGCCATACGGGTATACCCACGCGTCAAGGAATGTTTGGGCCACCTGCTGAGCTTGAGTCGTCCGAAGGGGTATAGCGCGGCACAGCTTGGTAAAGCGGTCCGTGATGACCAATATGTGGCGGTTCCCGTGTGGGGTTTTTGGCAAGGGTCCATACAGGTCCATGGCGACGAATTCTAGCGGCCCGGCGGCGGGGAACAACGTTAGCTTCTTCTGCTGGCCGTATTGCGTTCCCCTCACGCGGGCGCACGACCGGCAGTCGGCGACCGTCTGTTGGACGTCCGAAGCCATATGAGGCCAGTAGTACAGACGCCTCATTGTCTCGTACATCTTTCTCGTGCCGGGGTGTCCCTGTAATCTCGGGTAATGACTCAGGAAGGAGATTCTCGCCCTCAGGGACGCCGGGACCACGATCTGTATACTCCCGTCCACGGGTGCGCGCCGGCACAGGAGGCCGTGTTGATTGACCTCGAACTGCGTTCCCGATTTCCCCACCTCTTCCATCATGGTCTTACAATACGAGTCTGTCTTCTGCTCCCGAATTAGGTCGTCTTGCGTCACGGGCAATATCTCGCCATCATCATGCGAGAGAGTCATCACGTCCGGGTTGCCGGGATAACGAGGTGTCACGCCCTCGGAGGACTGTAGATCTCCTTGTACGTCTTCGTCTACCACGTAGCAAGGTATTTCATCCCTCAGGGTCGAAGTATCCAATTCGGTCGTCTCAAGCCGCGCGAGGACGTCGGCGGCCTGGTGTTTAATCCCTGCACGGTGTTCGACTACGAAGTCGTATTCCGATAACCGGAGGCGCCAGCGGGCTAATCGTCCCTTGGCATCGGCTAGGTTCAGGACCAACCTCAGGGAATCGTGGTCTGTCCGAACGGTGAATCTTTGTCCCTCCAGATACGGCCGTAGGAGGAGGATAGCCCAAACAATGGCCAAACATTCCTTTTCCGTCGTAGTGTAATCGCGCTCCTGCTTCGTCAGGGCTCGACTCCAATACACAATTGGGACGTAAACAGGACCCTCTTGGTCCTGCAGGAGAGTGCATCCCACCTCATAGTTACATGCGTCTGTGTCCAACTTGTAGCTCCCTTTTTGCTTGGGCGGCGCCAGGATTGGAGGTGACGTGAGAAGTCGTTTCAGCTCCTCGAACGCCTCGGGCTCTTCGTCCGTGAGGTCGCCAAACACTGCGGGCTGTCATTTCTCGAGCTTGCGATTCAAGGGGGTTGCAATGCGTGCAAAATTAGGCACAAAGCGCCGGAATACGTTACAGAGACCGATAAAGGAACGGATTCCCGTCTGGGTTGTCGGCGCCTTGGCTTGCCGAACTGCTTCGCACGTTCGTGAGCTCATCTCCAACTTTCCAGATTGAATAACGTGACCCAGATAGTCCACCGAGGTTTGAAAGAAATGGCACTTGGGGAGTTTGAGGGACACTCCCGCATCTTTTAACATCCCTAAGATCGTCCTCATGTGGGTGAAGTGCTTCTGTAAGGTCTTGGAGTACACAATGACGTCGTCGAGATACACTAATGCGTATTGCCATCTAACCCGTGACAGGATAATGTCCACCGCCCTTTGAAAAGTCGCTGGGGCGTTCTTGAGACCAAACGGCATCCGGATGAATCGGTACAACCCCATATGGGACGTGAACGTCGTCTTATCCTTGTCGGCTTCACCCACCTCGACTTGCCAGTACCCGCTGTTGCAGTCGAGGGTGTAGAAGATGGTGGCGGCCCCAAGGGAGTCAATGCATTCCACCATCCGCGGAATGCGGTACGAGTCCCGACATGCCAACGCGTTGAGGCGCCGGTAGTCCACACAAAAGCGTAGGGTGCCGTCTTTCTTTGGCACCAGGACTACGGGGCTAGCCCATTCTGAGCTGGATGGCTCAATGACCCCCTCTTTTACATCCGCTCAATCTCGGTCTTCTCGACGGCTCTGGCGCGATGCCCCGCGCAATAAGGGGGCTGATAAACAGGCCCGGCGCCGTCCTCGAGGTCTATCCGATGCTTTGCGCTCGCTATGGTCCCCAATCGCCCGGACCACAGGTCTTCGAACTCCCGTAACAGGTCCACAATTCGGGTCCTATGGGTCTGGTATTCGGCGCCTATCTCTAGCTGCTCCGTCCAGTGATCCAGTCTACTACTTCGCTCCTCGCCAATTTTTCTTCATCCCGTCCCGGCGAGGGTGGACCACTGAAGGGGTCGAGGCCTAGCTCTTGAGCCTGTTGGGACGTTATCGTCAGCACCGCTCGGGGGGCCGGTAATGCGAGCCCTATGACAGCTCCCTTCGGAATCCGTACCGGTCGATCACGGAAATTGCTCATGCGGACCCAAAAAGGGAGCCCTGTAGGCTCCATTACCCCGTTCGCCGTCAGGCTGAGGTTCTTCTTAACCGTTTTCGGGTGACACTGGAGGAACACCAGGCCTCTTGCCTCGGTGTTTACCAATACCGGCACTTGTGACATCGATGGTAGCACAATCTGCTTAGCCACTGGCACCTTGTTGGATCTCGTCCGTGTCGGCAGGTTCTCCATATTTTTCCGATTCCCTTCGGACCCCGGGGCGCTCCCCAGCAGGGTCACACTTCCTCCACTGCGGAAGATGACTCGCCTCTCTTTCGGCAAGATGCCTCTCACATGGCGATCGATAAACTCCGTCCCCACAATGGCGCTCACCCCTAGGTTGCTCGCCACTAAAAAATGCGTCCTCGGGGTCATATTTCCAATTCGGACGTGTAGCACCACCACTCCGCTAAGAGCCATTGCATTCTTCGAGGCGTCTGTCACTCGTGGGGTCTGTTTTCCCGCCGCGTTCTCTCCCCAATGCGGGGGAAGGACGCGTTCGTGGATAATGTTGGGGCCGGCTCCAGTGTGTAGTACACCCCTGATAGGAAACATAACCGTCAGTCGGAATCCAACCGACAGGTCTAATTTATAGTTCTCCTTTCTCAGGACGCAAACCGGGTCTCTTGCTACATTATTCCAACGAGGCTTTCCATTCTGCCGGTGCCGGTGTGTCCCTCGGGTAGGGGGTGCTTCCCCTCGGACGAGGCTCGGTTTAAGGGAGACAGAAGCCTCTAAGCTGCCTCCCTGTCGTTTCCCGGCCTTCTTCCGTGGGCGCCGCCAGAATACGCGCCCGGTCCGGTAAACTGGGTTGTCTGCGGGGTCCCCGGGAAAGGGGTTGTCCGAGAACTCGGTGACGGATTCGCCCTTGGTGCGTTTCGAGGCCGTCCCCCAGGGCTGTGAATCCTCTGGGTGCGTCTCTGTTGGAAGTTTGTCTCCCGTTGGGCCAAAATCCGAGCTCGGACGTCCGGCGACATCCCATGACAGCAAGGTCTTTCCCGCGAAAGGCAGAGGTGGCAGGGAGTTCTGCTGCTCGCGTCTTGTCGAGGTGTCTCCCAATGCCCAGCGTCTCCTCCCCGAGGGGGTGTGTTTGGCTTGGGCCGCATACTGCTCCCACCCTCTGGTGCCGTCGAACCCAGAGAGGCTGTGAAGTAAGTTACGCGTGTCCCCGGGGGCGAGGGGAACGCGGCCGTCTCGACGGCGATCGCGAGCGGGCGGTCCGAAGGAACATCCGCTTCCTCGAGGGGACCCGGTTCGGACGACTCTTCGGAGAGGAGCAGGCTACGCTGCTGGCGTCTTGTCCGGTGGCCCGAGCGGTCCCGGCTCCCTGCGGCTGCCGGGTAATTCTTTCCACCCCGGTAGGCAGTCCCCATGCCCTCGGCGTACCGCGTTAGCTCCGTAAGAGCTATGCGGGGGTGGGTCGTGAGGTGGTGACGCACCTGCGTACGGATTGACGGGAGTAGCCCCTCTGCGAAGAGCGATGTGAGCCGATTATCGGAAAAGACATTGCCACAGCGGAGGGCTTTCCTCCAGAGGCGGTCCCCATACTTCGTTTTGGACATCCCCGAACTCTGTATAAAGTTCGTTACCTCGGCGTAGGCTTCTGCGATGACTTCATTGGTCGCGTATGTCCTGAGGAGGTAACTGACAACCTCCGGATAGGACGACAACTCCTCGTCCCTACGGGCGTCGGCTACTCCAGATTCCCCCACAATACGGGTCTGCACCTTTGCCAAGGCCGTTCCAGTCATGAAGAACTGGAAGCACCAGAGGGCTGCTCCCTCATGCAGGCCGTTCTGGTTGCACGCCGGCGTAAACCTGGAGAGGAAATTTAGCACCGCAATCCGGTCGTCTCCACTGAAGGTCACGCCCTTCATCTGTAAAGCCATCCGCTTTCCGGCCCTCGAAATCGTGCTGGCAACCTTGGCATGGTATCGTCCCGAACGGTTGTGCAGCCGATACCGGCGGTAATCCATGACTTTTTTAAATAGGTCGTTTAGGGGGCGAGTCCGACGCACATGCCTCACGTCTACTTCAAAATCGTCCTCAGAGGAATCTGTTTCGTCCCTTGTGGCGTCGCTAGCTTCCGATTCGTCGGTCTCGTATCCGTTGCCCTTGGTCTTTCTCCGGTACTTCTGTGTCGGTAGCACTACGCGACCAGCTCCGGGCGGAAACGCCGGTGGCTGTCCCATCTCTCGGGCTTGAAGTCGGCCATCGCGCTCTTCTGCATCCCACGGGGTCTCACGTCCCATTTGAGGGTACTGCGACCGCGCGTTCCCAAGCATCAGCGACGGCGGTAGTACGTCCGTTGTCGCCAACGGCAGTCGCTCTGCCTGCGGCGCTCGAGCGCGCACCTCTGCCCGAGTAACTTCCCCCACGGTTGAAGTGATCGTGTCCCAAAAGGGGCCGCGTCCGACTACTTCGTCTACGGCGCTCCTTACGAGGGTCCGACTGTGATCCTCAACGATCTTTCGGAGTGCGCTTGTCAATTGCACCTCCACGGCAGCTGGGATTCGCTTGTACAGCTCGGCCGTCAACCACGTGTTTAGGGCCGCCCTCTGGGTCAGGTCCCCTAGGTCCTGGTGGGCCTCCAAGGCGTCTCCGTGGATCTTCATCCTATTTGGACGTTCGTCGCCGATTATGGCGGGGGCCGGCTTGCTCTCTCCGCGTTGTCGGCCTTCGAGGGGCTCCTCCGCCGGCGTCGGTGGTAATGCCGCTCTTGTCTGCGATCGCGTCCTCGCGCGGGCCAGGCGCTCCACATGCGCCGCTCGTGCCTCGGCGCTTCTTACGGAGCCCCCGTTATCTGTCGAGCCCTCAGGGCGACTTGGTCCCCCCTGCTGGGACCGATTTACTGACTCATCGTCCCTGACGTCTCGGGGCAGGCCCCCCTGCGATCCCGCGTCTTCTCGTCCACTCATCTTGAAACGAGGCAGTGATTCTCGATCCTTTCCAATCCCAGTCGTCCGATTCGGAGATCAATAAAAGAATCCTAGAAATAGATTTCTAGGTCGGGAGACCAGTTGTAATAATATGGATCCTTCCGGTTCGGTTTTTACCCCGTCACGGAGGGGGTGTCCACGGCAGCGGTAAAATTACAACACCACCAACCTCTCTGCGAGGGCGGCGATTATGACTCCGGTAAACGGGCGAATGGAATTGCGACCACGGAGGGGATAGGGCTCAATGGGCATACGCTTCCACCAGGCGGTGGAACGACCAAACTGGGGAGCGTGTGCTTCCAGCCCTCAAGAATAACCCACACGGGACGATCTGCCTCTTTTTCCTCATTTCTCGCCACCAGGGGTCGCTACCTCCTTTACTCTGGGGGCATACTGCCTCGGCCCCTAAGTGCGTCGACCTCCGGCGGCCGGGCAGTACAGTAGTGATCCACTACTACTTTGGATCACTACAGTGGAGTACCTCTACTGTACTCCACCGGGGAGTAATCTGCACAGCGGCACACGTGGCTGTGCTCCTGCCACCTCTACTCGAGGCAGAGCGCGCACCACGTGCGCTAGATGGGACTCCCCCGGGCTGACACTCCTATTACACTAATTTCTACGCCCCTACGGTAGGACCTTCTAGTCTACTGTACCCAATCGGGACGTAATACGTACAGCGGTACACGTGGCCATTCCGCCGCCACCTGTCACCCATTTACAACCTGAGTTATCCCCTGCCTTTCCAGTATCATCTGATCACCCCTACGGGATCTCCCTCCGGGTCGTTAGGTTTACCGACACCGGTCGGTACCCGCTCTCCCACACGTACAACGCGGATCTGTACTCTTTGCCGAGCGCATCGATGCATGTGCTCGCTTGTTCCACAATCTTGTTATGCGCAACTTCTTCTTCGGTCAATGGCTGTTGCAATTCATCAATTTTCCCCTCCGTGCGAGCAGCTCGTTTTCAGGCGTTTAGAATATCTTCCTTTGTGCGTTGGCGCTCCTCTGCGGCTTGATTTAGTTCAGTTGGCAATTTGATGTCTAGCGCCTGAAGTTCGGCTGTACTGGAGTGGAGATGCCGCTTTGACCCTAGCTCCACATTCAAAAGATGGCGCTATACTTCTGAGGCTTGTTATACATCCAAATACCCAGAGAGCTTTCGCAAGGCCTCTCGGGCTTCAAGAACGGCCTCTGACCGGTTTGTTGTAGACATGCTGGCCATAGACTAAGATTCAAATGTAATGGTGGAATTGCGGACTTGGTGGGGTACGGGCTCTTCAGGTGAACAGACTATCGCGAGTAGTAGTATTGCACAACGACAGCGCCCATATTTCCAAATGCACGCATTACGTACCAACAAGACGTAGATGGTCACTCCATGGCAGCTTCACCACAAGCGCGATTCAGTATTACAATGAGCCGACACAAGGTCCATAGATGCCACCGAGTGAGTCGCACTCCCATAAATTTGAAGCAGAGGGCGACCGGTTGATGGCAACCCCGTTCGTTCGCTATCCAAACAGCCCCTTGAAAGTAGGACGCGACGCCCGAAAGTTACTGCAAAATACTGGCGTTGTGGCGGAGGTGAAAGAAGCGCTTTAAACGTCAAAATCGGCCAACAAGCGCTCGTGGGAGAAGGGATGATTGGCACGGGCAGGATCACGTGTTTCATTTTTTGTGCGTCGGGGCCCCGATGCTTCCTTCTACTGCTGCTAGACAGGCGATCACCAAGGACGACGGGATGCTGATGACCAGCATGGCGCACCGTTATGTAGATGCAGCGGCAAACGTCATAGAAAAAGGAAGGCTGGAATTTTGCGCGAGGGAGTTTGAGCTCGGGTTAAGGTGGGGCAGGAGAAGAGACCATTTGCAGGTGGTTCTGGGCATGTGGAATAGGAAGGAGGGCGGCATAGTACCCCGGCAGGAGAGAATCAGACTGGCGGAGATGTTCAAGGCGCTGAGGGAGATGAGCGCGGGCGTGACGGCAGAAAGGCCTGGGGTTAGAATTGTGGGGTTCCGGTTACGTGCGTGGTGGGGGATTGAGAGTGGCTCGAACGGACTATCTGAAGCTTTCGTCACGCGTCACGCCCACACTTGTCCACATAGAGATCCCCCCGCGAGACCTCTCGGCGCCTTCTACAGTACACAAACTCCCAGCGCCTCTGCCACCTCGGCCCCTGCCACCGCGCCCAATGCCGCGTCGCGCTGCGCACGCACCGCCGTTCGCCCACGGCGACTCACGCAGCTCCGCTCGGCGCACGGCCTTCCCCCACCGCGGCACGCCCGCTCGCATGGCGAGCGAGACGCCGTTCTATGCAGCGAACGCGCGCGCGGAGCGTTTGTGCCGGCTGCTCAGCCCCGCACGACGCTGGCCTCGAGGCCTAGTGTGGTGATGCTCTGCCACGGATTCGCGTCGAGCAAGTGTGGCGCGTTCGTGAATACGCTGGCGGCGGTCGTCTTGGCTCGGCTGGCGGCGGTCATGGCGTGGCGTGGTTCGACTCCCTGATAGAAACGCCAGGACATACCTTCACATTTGCAGTACGGGAAGTATATCCCGTGGCATGGTATGATTAGAAGAACGACTGCGGTCCCAATGTCGCGCACAGTATCTCCGGCCATTAGCGTAATCAGTGACCGTGATCCTTTTCTCGGATACATGGCGGTGTCATTCTGGGCTGCAACGCTAGAAGCCTGCAACTGTCGCTACCTCCTCTCGTTTTCGCTTCTGGGAGGATGCCCGCGAGCCCGACTTGCGCTTGCGCCTCGCTGTGCCTTTCTTTCGTCGTGTGGCACAAATCTCCATCTGTATACCAGATTCCAACTTACCCCCTATTTCTGACTTTCCATTATTCTTGACATGTTAAAAATCAGGACCCTCCTTTCGCTAGCTCCTCACCTCTGACTTTGTTCTCTTCCGCACATGTTCAAAATTGGTATCCTCCTGTAGCTCTCGCTTGTGCCGCTGCTGTTGCGCTCGCTTGGGAGGCTTTCTTCGCTTTTCTTTCTGCTGCATTGTGCGTAGCGCAAGAGCGGCCCCAGCTTCAAATTCAGCCTCAACCGAAGCCCAGAGCTCCAAAGCAGAGTTTCCCATATCCAAGGAAAGTCTTTGTATCTGCGCAAACGTTTTTCGGGGCTCGACTGTACGCCAGCCATGTCTTCAAGGCGAGAGGTGAGATCCCCAAGAAGCACATGATCAGGCCTCCTGACCAACACAGGCCTGTGTCCTGCTCGCCGACAGCGAAAACTAAACTTGCGGCCAAAATGAGATTCACATCGTGCCTCAAGGTTGCCAGGGCAACTAATGCATATCTCATCGCTAAAATGACAAGCTTACATACAAATGCTACACACAATCCCCGCACCAATGTATTGCAATGCGCCTGTCGGGCAGAGACCGCGGTCCGATGGTCCTGCAAAAACAACAACAGCAACCAAAAAAAGAAGAACTGCCGATGGCACAGCGCTACGGAGTGTCCGACTCTCCCTTCTCCGTTTAAACGAGCTTGCGGCTCGTAGTAGCTCAGATCCCTGATGGGGGGGGGGCACAGAGAAATAGCCCGGCCCGGGATCGGTGTGTTAGAGACTTGCGAAGAGAACTGATCGACGAGTGTGGGGTGGGGCGCGTACGTAGGTACCCCGTTTCCACTGGGTTGTAAGGCCAATGCTCGTTGAGCTTCTTCGACACCTTGTAACGCGACAATGCCTTCGACGGGGGCGTCGCAACGCAGCCCGACGGGATGAAATGAAAGTAGCAGCCCTACGTCAACTGTGCCGCCCGATGGCTCGAAACACCTACACCGGTTCGCTCGCAACCGAGGCCGATGGCACCAACACTGGCTCGTAACACGACGGAGCCCTTCGAGGGAGACGTCGTTGCAACAATCTCCGTCGGAAAATGGGTCAAAGTAGCAGCGCTACGTCAACTGTGTCGCCCGATGGCAGAGACACCTACACCGGTTCGGTCGCAACCGAGGCCGATGGCACCAACACAAGATAAGGGAACAATAGGTACAAGTAGAGATAGAAAAGAATAGGGAAATAAAGGAAAAAGAAATGGGACCCCCGAGCGCTGAAGGATGCCGTAGGCTTAGGTAAAAGGGAGCGTCTTGGTAGAGACGGACTTCGACCAAGGCGATATTCAACTCCGGCAACTCGGGTTGGTTTATTGACTTGTTTGGTCAAGGGGCTAAGTTATATAGAGCCCCGCCGGGGCGAGTACAGTAGCTCCCGGCTCTAGATTCTAGATCTAATTTGTAAATAAATTAAATAATTAAAATAATCGTGCGCTTCGTCGCACACGTGTGTCCCCCAAACCCGGACTACAGTATCCAATTTTTTTCCTTTTTCACTTCCTTTTTTCCCCCTACCCGAGACGGGTATTGCACTACAACCAAGTCCAAACTCGGGTCCCAGTTGTCTGTTCTTGACAAGTCCCCTCTATTGCAATGGATTGAGCATCAACATTCACTCATTTTTCGTGGCTATGACCTACCTTTGGTTGCGATACAACAGAGCCTGCTGCAATGCCGTTTGTAGAACTGCAATTTCATTTTCATCTGCAGCCATGTCGGGTATGCGTAGTATAGATGGTCCCAGCGATGCAGTACAAGTGACCACACTAATCGAGGCACCACATATCGTCATGGGATGGACCACACCCCCGTCTTCTAAACTTTCCTTGTGGTTTCTTCTAGTAGCCACTGTTGTGGATTAAGTACCCCACCTGCCACCAGTTGTGCAACATGAAAGGTGTCGCTGTGTTCAGAGGGCAAGGCAGTTGGCGGAACGATTTGTGCTGCTGGTAGCGCACAGAATGCGCTTACTGCGAAGAAATCCATTGAGGAAGGAGCTTTCTGCGCGAGAGACATGCGAACTTCCGTTCTCTGCCCTTTGTAGGGCATCGAGGTATGTTTCTTCCTTGCTTGCTCACTTTCGATGAGCCGCTTCGGACGAAGTGGTGCTATGGTTTCGTGGATTACTGCGAAGCACATCCGGAGGGCAGAATTCCGACCGCAAGACAGAGACATGCGCTGCAATTCCATTCTGGACCATGTGCTACAGGAATGAAATTCGAAAAGGGAGCGTGGGACTGCGAAGCTGCAACTTGGGTGCAGATGTCTTGCCCTGGCGTTTGGAGTTACATTTTGGGAGGGAGCGCAGGCTGTGGCAGTGGCGTAGGCGGACGCGATGGCGGGGGCAGCGTGGGGGAGATGCGGGAGAGGGAGGCGGCGGAGTATGGAGGAGGCGGCGCGGAGGTGCAGGTCGTGCATGGAGAGATGGATGAGAAGATCCCCGAAGAGGACGCCTTGGAGGTCGGCAGGGTGACCGGTGGGCAGGTGGTGGTGGTTAAGGGGCTGCGCATGGGGTTCTCAGGGTAGTAGAGAGGGTGGCCGACGTGGTGGTGGGGTTCTGCTACGGGGGGTCAGGGCGGGGCGTTGGAGAGGGGAGAGGGGGGTTGTAGGTGAGGAGGTTGTACTTGTAAAGGCCGGGGGCAACTAGAGGAGGGAGGGACTTGCTGTGACGTTTCATGTGTTCGTAGGGCGAGCATGACGGAGTTGGTGCATTGCTGTAACCCAGACAGTATCGGTGGGTCCAGGCGCTGCATGGCGGGGGGGGAGGGCGAGCTCGTGTGACGGGCACTGCCTTCGAGTCACTGTCAAACGTCATCCCATGATACAGTCATGCATAGACGCCGCAAACCACACAACCTACTACTGTACTTTAATCCAATCTCGGTTTCTGATTTTTCGTACCTGTAACTGTTCTACTTGAGTTCGAAAGAGATGCCAAGGTCGAAACATAATTAAACTACTTAATTTCGTGCATGTGGTGCCGCAGCGCTTCGAAAGACTTCTGTTTCAGTTCGATTTTAATGCTCAAGCACAAAAAGGGTTTCAGTCTAATACCAAACGAGTGCTAAGTTCCTACTAGGTCATCACCAAAGCCACCGCAAACACAGACCAAACTACTTGTGTGACGATGCCGGCTCCGCCAACCGACTCGGCACGGGCCACAGCATCGCAAGGAAATACGTAGCCATCGAAATTAAACCGAGCGATTCCAGGCAATACAGAGCGTTCTGGCTTCAACATAGTCGAATAAGCCGGATGCTTGTCGTCGGCCTCGGTGTAAACTTGAAGCTCCCAGTCATTCCAGTCATCAAAGTCTCCAAATATGTGGTTCCGAAAACGAGTCCGCAAGAACAACATCACATCCAAACTCATGTAGGGGATTCAAAAGAAAGCAGTTCCGATTTTTCCGCCGATGACTGGGACAACCCTCAGCCCTTTGAAACTCTTTTCGGGTGACAATTAAACTAGAAGCAAATCAAAGATTGGTGTGCCATCGTCTTGAGTCTCAAGCCGTTGAGGAAGGAGCGTCATTCTCGAAGAATCCGTGACTAACGAATCCGCTTTTATGTTGTGTACGTTCCGCTCTAGTTGCTTGAGATAAACTCTGAAAGTATTCCCCTTGGGTGGAACGTGAACACAATCCGGCGGCGGAAGTGTGGACGGGGCTGAACGGATTAATGACAGTGATGGACCTCTGTCCGCTTGAGCGGCAAGGAGCAGCGCAAGCGGTGTCATGGAAATGCCCGGGTGCAGTTACAAGATTCCATTGCCGTCGCGACGAAACTGAATGCGAGAAGCGCTCGTAACCGGAAGGTCGAGAGTGGCATGCTTGTTCGATGGTGTAGCAATGAAAACAGGATCAGAGTGCTCAACAACTGTGGCAATAGATACTCCAGTGGTCTCTTCTTTCTCAGCTAACAGCATATTTACAACGGCAGTGTTTTAAATTCCTTTACAAATTTGTTCGTTGAGGGACATCCATTTACGGGGGTGGGCGTATTGGGTGTTCGTTTCGGGAGGGGCCATTTGCAAGGAGGGTATGATATATATTTTGTGGAAGCTTGGCAAAATGGCTACATTTCTTATCCTGATTCTGGCTGTGATGGTGAACAAAATGCTCACCATGTTAATCTCGGACAACCATCAGATCCTGGTAATGGGTGTAGGACTGTCAACAGTGCCAGTCACGGCGGTGCCTGCCACTCTCCAGGACCGACCATCTGTCGGGGGAATTGGTCCAACCGCCCAGACGTCCACCCATGCATCTATTACACACAGCCCCAACGGCGTGCTAGAAACGAAAGGTGCGGGACTACGAACTAAACTTTGACGTACGGGTTAGCTGTACGTCATAATTTACTTCAATCTCCCTGTTTCTGGAGCGTCAATTGGGCAAATATATTCTTTCTTTGATCCTGGTTCGGGATTGTTAGGGCACGTGCCACGCAAGTTCCATTGTCCTTGTCCTGGGGTCCAGAATCTGGACGACTGCACAGCACAGCATGATTTGAAGTCTACCCCTCGAGGGTTAGAGTGCATGCAGAGTGGTGAAGACTTAAAACAAAGCAGCATAAATGATCCCCAGCTGACTGCGCTCTACATACCCCTATTTTCTGTTCTTGATTTGGATCAATAGCATCGCAATGCACTCTGGCGCAACTCCTCTTGCACTACTTCACTCGTATTAAACTCTAGCCGTACACTATCGACACTCACTAATTCTACTAGGGCGCGGAGATTCTGCAGCGACTGGGTGACGCGGTCGAACCTCCCCTCGCAGATGGATCGGAGCTCTTCCATGCAGCGCGAGTAGACGGCATCCGTAACGTCGATGCGGAGGCAAGTACGGACTTCCTCAATGTAGTCTGCAATGCGGTCGAACATCGCCGCCGCTTGTCCTTCGGGGGACTCGGGCTACGGTTCCCGGTCTCGGAGACCTGCGTAGCCGTCGCCGAACGGCGGTGATGGTGCGTGCATAGCAGCCGCCCTCGGATCCTCCGGTTCGGAGCGGATCGAGGGGGCGTATTCTTGACTCATCTCGACGCGTACGAACGCGGAGGAAAAGGAAAGTCTTCTCGGAAAGATCTCGGGGTCTTCTAGGTCGGGAGACCACTATTACATAAACACCCCCAACGTAGAGGGGTGTATGCTTAGCTCGACGTAGACCCTTTCGGAGGGCGAGAAGACGGGGAGAACACACAGCTAACGAGACAGGGAAGCGGGCCCTGGTAGCGTGGTAGAGCTGGACGTTCGAGGACGAGCGTACGCGCGGGCCGATCTACGCCTCGACGCCCCGGTGCAGCGCTGGGAAACGTACCAGCGCTGACGGGCGGAGGCGGGTCTAGGCTCTCTCACGTACGCGTGTGTCCCCTACCCGCTTTGTATCGTTTAACGCGCGCAAAGGCGGATCGTGCGGGTTAGTTAAGCTGGAAGACGGACTTCGACGGTAGGTCGTGGACAAGTCCGAGCTTGTCCCCCTTCGCCGCCGCCGGTCCGCTCCGTTATTTAATGTACAATTAGTCTATCCTCACTTAGTACAGTACGTACTGTACTATGCGGCACTACTGTAGTCGACACTGTCAGCCGACGGGGCTGACTGTATACGTGTCGTACACGTATAGTACACGTGGGGGCTCGTGCTCCCGTACACGTGTGGTACAGGCTGTCTGTAAGGGTCGTTCCTTACAGACCCAGATCTAATTTCTAATCTAATTCTTCCGGGTAGTTATACTACACTGCGGAGGGCAACCAGCGGGCTTCTATCTGGAAGCCGAGCGTCCGTAAAATTATTTAAAGGCGGTGCAGCTTCGCCATCAGTAGTTTCGACGCCGAGACCATGGCGTTCAGTATGTAACAAACGGCCTGGTTGTCCTCGTGGATGAGAAGGCGCTGTACTTGCGGACGTCGCACGTACTTGGCGAAGTGTGACTGTACAACCAAACGTACAGCCCTCAGTGCCCGTGAAATGACCGAGTGCGCGCGGTCCACGGCCGTCCACAAGCCTTGACTAGTCCACAAACCCAATGAACCCACCAAAACCTCATTCCTAAGCATGCCTCCATATCTAACGACCGCCGTCTTCGCGTGCATTGTTCAGCCCAGCTCGATGCGCACCGGGTCGTTCCCGTCCCCGCGCGTGAACGAACTTCAATAGCGCAAGTCGCGAAGCGACTAGAAACACATGCGCACCTTCTGAAACTCCTCGCAGCACCCCGGAGCAGCGCGGCATGATGGCGGATCTTCAACCCCATGGTGCACTGAGGAATGGAGATCTTGCCGGGGCTGTCTCGAGCTCCGCTGATTGTAGCTTCGACAAGGTCATATCGGAGCAATGGCTGCGAGTGAAAAATCAAGAGAAGGGAGGTGCGAGTGTTATGGACACGGCAACTCGGCAGAAGTTCCAGAGCTTGGTCAGCAATGCCAGGCCACGATTGCGCTGCGCACTCAACCGTAAGTCGTCGGCGAGTTGGCGCAGTTTGCAGACTTTCTCCTCCGACGCGGACACCCTCATAGACACCTTGTCTGTCACACGTCCCAAATGCTCCAACAACATAGTACCCTGCCAGCATCTCTTCGTCGGATGACGCACAATTCCCGGTCGTCCAAACAACCGATCCATCTTCCTACAGGTTAATGTGCAGTCCTTCTTCGTCGACAGTTCGCAAGCACAGACATCGATATAGGGAAGAACACGGTGACACAACAGCTCCTTCAGACACTGCATCAGCGGCGGAAAACGCTTCGTGAAACACAAAACCCCAATTCCCCAGCTGAAATGCAGCGCGATACAACGGTAGTACCTTTCGTCCTAGCGGAAAAGGAAGAAATTTCGCACGCGGGGGTGAAGAAGGAAGTGGCGATATCCATTCTTCATGTCCCATGACATCAGCGTATCTGCACCCTGCAGCTGAGTTGCCAAGGGCTAGAATGTCTCCATCGTGGTTGACCCTTTGCGTTAGTGCTTACTTTGCCGATTAAAATTAGTCACAAAACCACCTTCCCGTCCCCGTCCTCTGCCACACAGTGAATGCAAAAGACACCATCTATGTTCCTGTCACCAAATCTCTTATCTCATCGTAAAACCCCTCTCGTACACCGTCCCTTCACACCCACTCTTCAAATCATCCCTAGCAAGCGTCCTGTCCTCCTCTCCTTCAGGAGAGCTCGCCGAGTACCAGACCCTCCTCGAACAGCACCGATGGTAAGTCCAACATGCCGAAACGAACTTGCCGGGCAACATACTCCCTGTCGCTTAACTCCGAACGCCAGAAGTACGCCCTTTGGGACGTTTCACGCCACAAGGGTGCTCCCCCAATTCCTTTCGGCGTCATCAGTTCCATCGTTTCCCATCACTTTTACTTTACTGGGTACAACATCCAAGGACTCAGTTTTCCAGTTTCCGGCGGCCTTCTTCAACCTAGCCTTGGCTAACAGTTTGCCGCCTCATTCTTCAGCTTCGACGTCAGACCCTCGCGCGCCGAGCAGTATGCCTTCGAGAACACAGCTTCGTGTCCTTGCTCAACCAGGATGGACATTTGGCACGTCGCCTCTACCCCTGCTGCGTAAAATCTCTGAAATACTGCACGCGGATAGAGAGGACCTCGAGGGTCGCGCGCATGGCTTTCTCTGCCAAGGCTAACTTTGGAGTCATACTGGGTACATCCTGTTCTTGGTCCATCATCACCCCCATGGTCGCTAATCCAAGCTTAGTCTACACGCTACAGGCGTTTCCATACTCTCATTCTTTCGCCGATTGTAGTATAACGCCCCAGCGCTCAACCGACGTCGAAGGCGGGAGCAGACTCAGCGCGTGCACTGTAGCTCGAAGCGTTGTGACACTAAGCGTATGTGCCGGAGGACGAATGGGAGCGTGTCCTTGGTGGCGTGGTAGAGTCTTGAATGAGTTCGACGCCCGACCAGGCAACGGCTGGCGGATCGATGGGTTGACTCGTGACTAGGCGCCCTGGTCAGGGCGACGACGCCGAGGATGGATCGTAGCGCGAGGCCGCGCTGTCGTGGCGTTTCACCCTGCAGTCGTAGGTGGTCGAAACCTAAGTTAGAAACCGAAAGGCCCAGGCCCAGAGACCTTGTAAGAAGCTCCAAAACCCCTATATGCGACCGCTGTCCTCTTCCCTTCTCCCCCTGCGTTCTCCTTTACTAAATCTGTATTACCGTCACTCTTACCCCGCGACGTCACGGCGCTGGTACAGTAGAGATGTTGTAACGTCTATGTTCGTTGGTGCGCAAACCGAGTACAGTAAGAAATAGTTGCTTTACACACGCAATTGGGCATGTAAGTAAATGGGGCAGACACGCAACGTATGAAACGTGGCTGATCTCTCCACGCGTACAACATTTGTATAGATAGGACACGGGTCTGTATACTGCACTGATGGTCGGTCCCTCGACTTTAACTCGGACACGAAAGCACCCGCAGGGGATTTAAAGCACCCCATGTGCGTGGCACGTACATGGGGTCCCTGCTCAAAGACGCTTCCTTCTCGAACCAACTTGAGGGAGCTGAGCTCCGCTACAACATCACTATGATCGCGGCGAGACGGCACTGGACTCTCCCACGCAGCTCGGACGGCAAGCGTGCGTTGCACTATGACTGCCGTGGGCGGTCTGTCGGCTGCGGGTGGTTGACCGGCTTGATTGCCCATGCTCTAAAGTGTTATGGGCACACTTGCTAGAGTCTGTCAACGCCTCTGTAGCTGAGAGGATTTGTCACGGGAAGAGAAATAGAAATAAAACGGGGAGGGGGAGGACCACCCACCGGCACCTGATGGGGGATAACGTACGCTTGGTAGGCTGACAGAGCATTGCAGCCACTGCCTATTTCCCGTAGAGTCTCACCCATATACACGCAAACGTGTGCATTGACGCGTACAGTGCCCTCGCGATATCTGCGACACCTGGGGAGACGCACCTTGGTTACATTTATGGCGGGTTTTCAGTTGACAAATCTGATGATAGGAGTCTGCGGGAAAAATCAACCCCTTCCAAGTCAAATGTCAAAATAAACCGCAGATGTTTAAAACGTATAAGTAATGGCGAAATGCTGCATCCCTGTTACAGTCTTGAGGTGTTTCCAACCGGAACAGCATAGTGTCGATCCACGTCACCATACACCAATCCGCTATCGTCTACCCCCCGACGTCGTGAAAGTCCCTAAACGCCTTGCTTTTAAGCGCCAAATAGAGGGTATGAGTTTACCCCTTTTGTTCTGCAGGACTAGTATGCCGGTGATTTATACCGTCTTTCATTCCCAATCGTATTTTATATCATATAGAGGGTGCAGAGGCAGACCCATTCTAGCGAAAGAATCTGATAAATAGCCTGAGGGCTGTTGGGAGCGTCTTGTTCATTATTAGAAAAACCACAGTAGCTCTCTTCGTTTTAGCTTAGCATTCTTAACAAAAGCAATCGCACGTTAAGATGCCATCATAAAAGAAATTTTGTTAGACAGTGTGGACCTCAGTCGGACAAACTCTCTTCGTCTTGTTGACCTACATAATTGAAGGACAAGCTTGGACCCCCAGTGATTCAAAATGACACATAATTGAAACGGACAACCGAAGCATATGATAATATCGGCACAAATTAATTCTTCCAGATGGCATGGACTCCATACGTTCTCATATGAGCGTTCATGTTTATCTCGTGACGACTACATCCATTCACCAACAGCTTCAGTGTATCTACCGCCATGATGGACAGCTCGTTTAATGCAGTACTAAATTTCCTATGCATTAATAATAGGCTCGCCATCACTTATCATTGTTTGTATGATATTCGCAACGGCCATAAAGCATTGCGAGTGCAACGAGAGATGGTGCCGAAACGGATGCCCTAAAACAAAAATTTGCTTCATTCGCCCATTCACTTTTTCGTGTCTGCCTCGCACTTTTTTGTATAGGTCTCGCTCCATTCCTTCAAAGTCATCAATTGTTTTGCACTTTTCATCTGAATAGCCTTGATCAGAAATAGTCCACTCCATGGTGTCAAGTATGTCCTTCAATCCTAGTCGAAATATTTTCAAATCAGGAAATGGGCCACAACTGAATGGCCCATGAATTCATATGATATCTCTTCCACCTGTAGAAACCCTTAATTCATACTACACGGCATAAAACGTTCGTGCCCTTTCGAATTAAGGCCTATAGATATCACGCCTGAATTTAGTATCTCGTCAAATCAAAAGACTGTACAAAACTCTGAGGCATTAGAGAACACGTCTATTCTTTATTGCATAACACGCAGCAAAGAATTATGTATTCCTATACTTCACAATTCGTCTAATGATATGCTGATATTAATTAGAATGAGCCTCTCTTCAAGGTCGTTTGAATCCCTAAAATATCTGCTGCTACTCCAAGCGTATTCCGAAATACGCGAGGATACGAAGTAGGATGATTTTGTTTAACATCGATCGATCCTACTTCTATATGACGTGTCAAATTAAGTTATATCTGAATGTTGAATCTACGGGAAATAAATTTGGTGAAAGATACAGCGGAAAAGTACCTCTTAAACCTGATGAATGAAGAAAGGACTCCATACCCTTATTATATTTCAGATTGACAATTCACTTTTCGAAAGGAGTCATGGCCAACATCTTTGATGGATAAGTACTGGCCTATTCGCCATATTTGTGTCGAGGAATAGATAAAAGCTACTTACAGGTTCTTAACCATTAGATCATGCAACAAAAATTGGAACTAATATCTTATGATTTTACCGCCCATCTCTTGTTTGGGTGGTTCGGGGGATGGACGCGAAACAACTTTGAACCACCGAATTGTAATAGACGATGAAGGCGTAGCTGAATGGTGGACGATTAATATGCCGAAAGGACATTTTCCTTACAGTGTGTCACAGGGTATGCCAATTAGGGTCTGATTGCCACAACATTTCAGCTATAAATCGCACGTAAAGCATGCGTGCGATCAAATGTACATAATTGCAGTTGGAGAAATATTGTACCGCGGTACTGGTAGCATGGTATACCATAACTGATTTAAATGCATTTAATATTGATTTTAACCTCCCACTTTTGATACTGGATTCGAATCCAAGTACGAGTATAAAGCAAATCTTTCATAGAGCTGATGAGAAGTGTTGGCGAATTTTGAGAAACTGCTTCTTGCACGAAGTCCTTCTTAGCGAATCCCGTCTCCTGGGATACTAGGTAAATCCATTAACTACTTTTGTCAGAGCAAACATTAGAAATCTTCGCTAAATAACACAGCCAAGTAGCGAATTTTTGTCGTAAAGGTGATTGTTCACTGTTTTATTGGCCTATCACTGCTTTGGCTCGGGGCTGCAAGACTATATATGTATCTCTACAGAATAAGCGTTCCTCCGATATATGAGAACTGGCCTTCATAACTCGTCAAACTATTCACATAACAAAATTAGGCCGTCCTGAGCTTTCGAGGAGTTAGTAAGATTCGCTTTTGGCGAATCTTTTATGTTGCGTGCACAAGGTGCTCACGTGTGGTGCAATAATGACATTTGTAATTTCAAGAAGAAATCTTGACGTAAATATATCACCTATATCATGCTGAGCGGTTCGAGAAATATGTCCTAAACAATATGGTTTTAATTCAACAACATCTGTTATAATACAAAATCATTATTTCTGTTTCTTGAATAATATCTTATTGAGACGAGTGGGAAACGAAAGAAAATCTCGTACCGTCAAGCGATACAAGTCGCTTCGGTTACGCGCGGCATTCGCATTTTTCGGTTCAAGAACACGAAAGTGAGACGATACACGTTGAACTGAAGCGAAAATTTCTCCTCAGAATTTTATGTAATTTATTTTGCACTTTCGTGTGCCACCACAATGGTCTCCCATCTCACACGCTTGCCGACGTCCAGTCGTCCTCCGACAAAACAGACCATTTCTATTGCTCGCGTTCAAGATCGTCTTTGAATGAAGAAAAGATTCAGAGCGCAAATCTTCTGTTCAAAAGATTGAAGGATGGTGATGTGAAGGGAACAGAAACTCTTCGCGCTGCTTGGGAGTCCGAAACTGCATTCCAGGAATATAGCTTGGCAGTTTTCCGAACAAGGTAAAACAAAATTAAGGGCTCTTTAGGACTCTCTGGGAAGAAACCTGGTAAGACAACCAACCCGTTTGAGTTCCCAAATGTTCCTGTCTTCATTATTTTATATGGTATTTATATTCTAACGTGACCTGTTCTGCATAACAATCTTTGTATTTTGTGTAATAGGGAAGGACCTCGATGACGTTGTGCAGGCAAGGGCCCTAAAGCGGAAGTGCACGAACGGGGATGTGGAGGAGCGTGCTGTGCCACGAGATGGCCGTAGTTCGTTTGATGGTTCTGAGTCTTCCCTAGAAAATGAGAACGGAGGGGACGGGTGCGATGGTGTTAGTGGATGGCAGACGTTCAAGCCTCCTCATTTCTTCTATGCCTGGCTTGAACCAGTGTCCACGCTTCGAATGCTGAATGTAGCTATTTTGCCTCCTGTTGGAATTGAAGAAGATGCGCTTGAGGTTGGGTTTGTTGACGATGGGAGCTGTCTGGAGGTCTCTGTTAAGTGGCCACCGTCGATTGTAGTGCACTGTACCGTGTACTGGGACAGCTGTCCTTACCCCAAACCGGCAAATCGCCCCGACACCCGCCACCACGTGTACCACGGGTACACGTGGGCTTCCCCACTTGTTTGCCAGGCCGCGTCGGAGGACACGTGTCCTCCTTCCGCCCCCGCCGGGCCCATAAGGGCTGCGCCGGGACTCTTCGGGGCTACACCCGTCCTATTCTACATATTCTAATTATTAGTATAATCTAGGTTACGCGACTACGGCGGCGGGGACCATATAGTCAACCCACTACTCAAAGTAAAGAGGCACGAAGCCTCGGGCCTTTTACGTTGGTTTCTGGATTCTAGGTTGTAGCCTCGACTCGGTACTGGCCCGCTCATACCGACCGAGCCATCTACACCCCTTGAATCCCAACTGCTTTCCCCGCGCGGGTCGAACCACCGGCGCGAGCCCTACGTTAACTACTGTGCTGTCCGCTCCGTTAGCTCTGTTTTTCCTTTAATTCTTCCTCTTTATCGCTGACTCTAGTTCTACTCTTCTACCGCGCAGGCCGCGCCCGGATCCCGGTTCCGGTCATCCACCGAGTGGTCTCCCGTTATCTGTAGCATAACCGCCGACTACTGTACTATATATTGGATTTAGAATTAGATCTAACGCTGTAAGGTACGGACATTACAGCGCGCGCGCGCATGCCTTACAGCGCGCTCGCACCAACACGTGTACCCCACGTGTAGCACACGTGTGCTGTCAGCCCCGACGGCTGACAGCGTTACAGTGCGGACCGGCCCGCACTGTCTACAGTATGCCGACTACAGTACAGTCCGTACTGTACTGTAGACGGTTAATTAACTTGTACAATAAATATAGGGAGCGACCGCCGGCGGAGGGGACCAGGACAGGCAACCCTCCACCGACGGTCGACCATCCAGCTTACTGTACTCACACCGCCGTTCCGCGAGTAGCTACCACCGAGCGGGTAGTGGACGCGCGCGACACCGCGGCGAGCTGCGATCCGCCTCCTCCCGTCAGTACCGGATCGTCAACCGGTACTGCTCCGGGGCGTCGAGGCGTCGATCCACTCGCCTACGCGCGCGTCCCCGCCGACCACGCTCTACCACCCGCTACCGGCCCGCTTCCGGTGGCGTTGGTTGGTTCAAGACCCTCGGTACGCCGATCCGGGGTCTTCCGCCGAACATCGCAAACACCCCCTCCGCCGGGTGTGGGGTGTTTATGCGACACTGGTCTCCCGACCTAGAAGACCTTCAAGATCACGCCGAGAAGGTTGTACTTTACCTCCGCGTCCGTACGCGTTGAGATGAGCGCCGAGTACCCGACCTCGACCCGATCCGAGCCGGCGGATGTGCGAGAGGCAGCGCTACGCGTCCAAGTGGGCGACGGCGACGCAGGTCCTCGGGACCGCGAACTGTAGCCCGACCTCTCCGAAGGACGCGCTCGCGCGATGTACGATCGCATCGCGGAGTACATCGAGGATGTCCGGACATCTCTCCGTATCGACGTCTCCGACAGCGTCTACGCCCGCTGTATGGAGGAGTTGCGCTCCCTCCGCGAAGGAAGGTTCGAGCGCGTAACTCGGTCCTTGGAGAACCTGCGCGCGCTCGTCGACCAGCTACACGCCCGTTTGGCGCTGGTCGAGGACGCGCGCATTGATTCCCCCGCCGTAGAGGTTGCGGATCGACCCGCGAGTGCAAACTCCGGGGTTCGACGAGACCCGCAACCCTTCCCATCTGCCGAACAGATGGGAGCGTTCGCGCACATGGCGGCGGAACTTAATTCAACGCGGCGCCGTGCCCGTGAGATGGAACAGACCTCGGCCGAGAGGCCGCCGGGAGCCCCCCCGAGTGGGCCCGGTGCCACTGTTCCTCCGGGCGCGTCCGGATCGCAAGAGTGGCCCCCGGCTGGTGCCGTCACCAGCCGGAGGGCGGAGGACATCAAGCCGACGGCGGACGCGAACTTCGCGTCCGAGACTCAAGCCCTGCCGCATGTCCCGGGAAGCATGCGGCAGTCACGACGGGTACCGACTGAACTCGACCAGGGCCGTGGAGGAGTCGCTGGCGGATCAGGGGAACCGATTCTCCCCTTCGATCTTCGCTGGGGCGGCTACCAGCCGGAGGATCTTACCGCGCATCCCGGCCCCGTCGATGTCCGAACACTGCCCGTCACTCCGTTCGGAACGTTGGCTCCCGCCGAACCTGGGGTCGAGCCCGTCCACACCATGATACAGGAGTTCAGCGCCGTCGCGAACTACCGGATGTATCGGTTGGACAACACCTCGAGGCTCGTTACCTCGGGTGACGCGGGACGGATCGCAAAGTACGTCCAACGTTGCCGTGGGCTCCGCCCCACGATGAAGAGCTTCGACGGTACTGATGCGATTCAGTTGCTCCCGTTCCTGAAGGATATCCGGATAACCTTCAATGCCCAGCACCTGACCGAAGGTGTGGCAGTCCTTGTCTTCGCCCACTTCCTCGAGCGAGACGCGGAGCGGTTGTATACGAGTTACACCATGCGCAGCCTCCGCGCCGGCCAGCTCCACGACGACACGAGCTGGCCTGGTCTCGTCAACCAATTTATCAAACGCTACCTAACCAAGGACGTGTTAGGGGAAGCGTTTGATGCTGTCGCGTCGGCGCGACAGCTTCCTCACGAAACCGAGAACACGTTCGCCGACCGGCTGGAATCCGCCGCGTTCCGATGCACGGCCGTGTTCTCAGAACAAGCCCTCGCGCACTACTTCGTGCGCGGGTTGTCCACTGCGACCGGGGCCGCAGTAGCAGAGACGATGCAAAGGTTGCCCGGACAACAGAAGACCGAACTCTCAACGATTCGCTGTATCGCAACGGCTGAGGGAACAACCTACCGCGCTCGCCGCGGATTGCCGTTGCCGGATCCGAAGCCGGCAGCGAAGGGAGTCCGAACTCCGAGGTCGGACGGAACAAGTTCGCCGGCGACCGCCCTCCACATTGGAGAAGATGAGTGGCAGGCCGACCCTGTCCTCATTACGCGAGGCTTCGACCGGGCAGGAGGCCGACCCCCTACGCCAGCTTTCACCGGTTCGACCGGAAGCTTCGCAACGGCGTTCGCACACACGCCGAGGGCCACGGGTGGTCCGAACCACAACATGGCCGAGCTGGATATCTCCCGTCGAGAAGGAGACCGCGGGCTGCCTAACGTGCCTCGACTCACCGATGAGGAGGCACGCCACGCGGCGACGTTCGCGTCGACCGATGGCAGCGCGTACGTGTGTTGGCTGTGCCGGACGTATGGCCACGTCATGTACGCGTGCCCGTTCCTGTCGCCTGAACAACGTCAGTTCACGGCGTACAGGAACTACCGCTACCAGATGGAGACGCGCCCCGGAATGCGCAATCTCATCCAGCAGTCTACGCCGGAAGACCGAGGCCCGCGGCGAGGAGACCCGAACCGATCGGGTGGGGGCATCCGTTTCGCCCCTCGCGAAGGCGGGTATCGACACCCGGGAACCGATCAAAGGGATCGACGTGACCCTTGTCGGATGGATACGCGGTATCCCCGTCGAGACGGAAGAGGCGACTGGGGCCGTCCTCAGTTGCCCCAAGGGGTACAGAACGCCATCATGTACCTCCAAGATTGGATTGGGGATCCGAACCCCCAGCCCACGGAAGGAGGCGGAGGAGAACCGGTTCTCGCCGCCCCTCAAATATTGCAACGGCCGGACGTTGCAATTCAAGGTGGCGAGGCATCCAATTACTTCGTAGAGGATGCCCAGCCAGGGTGGAGGAACGACGAGCACCACCACAGCCAGGGACCCGTTGACGCGCTAGCTAACGATAGCAAGGCGGGTAGCTCCGCCAGCTCGGGTAGTTCGAAAACCCGGTAAAGACGGTTACGTTCGCGCGGTCGCTTGAGCCGTCTTGTCACAGCAACATAGACCCGCTACGATTCTACTCCGGCGGAGGAGGGGAATGTTTGCCGATAATATTCCCCTCGACCCCGCACGAGCGCACCGAGACTTCCGTAAGTCAGGTGCGGGAGGACAAAGGCGCCGAGGCCCCCGAGAGCCCGGCATGCCTAGAGGAAGGCACCGTGGCCACCGTGAGTCACGTGCCAAATAAGGAGCGCATCGAACGCGCAGGCGGCCCGACCCACGTGTGTCCGGAGCCGCCAGAAGAAATCAAGTCGCGTACGGACGCGACTTGTCGCGAGGACGTCACCGACCGACGGACGCCCCGCGACCGAGGCAGAAGACCACGGAAGAGAAGCCGGAACCGACGCCGGCGGCCCAAGCGGAACGACCTGGCCGAGCCGTCGTCACCGAAGGTAGTCGACGGTGTCATCTGCTTGATGACATCGAAGATATACAACGTCCTCGGCTCGATCGCAACCGAGGGGAACGCGTTCAAGCCTCATACCATTGCAGTCGATACCTGCTCGGGGTATAACTTGGTGAGGAAGGCCGACCTTCCTCCCGATTGGACGCGCTACGTCGTACGCGACGCACGCCTGCCACGGTTGGCAGGCGCGAACAGTAACCCGCTCAAGCTGACTGCGGTTGTGCAGCTGGTCGTCCGACTGCGGAACACGACGTTCCGCATTCCGTTCGTGGTCGCCGACCAGCTCGCGGTGCCCGTCCTCCTGGGCACGGCGTTCATCGATGCGCACGTTCGAAGTATCGACATAGATGCACAGAGGCTCGAGCTCCGACAAGGTGGCTCCGTCGCCATTGTCGATGGGAAGGGGGAGCCGTCTCCCCCAACCCGGCGCCACGGTCGCCAGTCAAGTCGGGCCGACGTACGCGAAGAAGCCCCACAGCCGATCCGTGTCGCCCGATGGGTCACGATCCCCGCGATGTCGCAAGCACGGATACGCGTCACTACCGCGGGGAGCGGCCTCGTTCTCTTGGAACCCATGCCGTCACTCCAACGTCGACACGGAGTGAGGCTCACGAACGGTGTAGCTGAGGTCTTACCGAACCAGACCTTCGACGTGATCGTGGCGAATTTCTCGCGCCAAGCGAGGCGGTTCCCGAAGCGCACCGTCGTCGGTTACGCGAAGCGCAATCCGCTGGCGATCCTGACGCCCGAGCGCCGAGTCGGAGCGGAGATCGCACACGCGCTGCATCTCACCGACTGGGACGTGCAAGCCGGGAGAGGGGGAGCTGGCCGACCAAGCTCCCCGGAAAATAAGACCGCCGAGGGAAGTCACGCCGGCCCCGGCGATCAGCCGGCGGGGTGCCCATTATCGACGGAAGGCACCGCGCAAGTCACAAATAAGGATCCCGAAAATTCGCCGGAGAATTGGGAAAAAGAAATGGACTTGTCATACATCGACGATGACAAGCTCCGTGCACGGGTACTCGACATGCTCCGTAAGCATTCGAGTCTGTGGAGCGGTGCGCTCGGTACGATACGAGCAACAGAGCACCGCATACCACTCGAGGCGGGGACGAAACCGATTTGTTCTATGCCCTACCGAAAGGGGCCGGCCATGCGTGAGATGGTTGCTAAAGAAGTCAACAAGATGTTGAACGCCGGAGTTATCGAACCCGCGAGCACCGAGTGGGCTTCGCCGGTGGTGCTCGTCCCGAAGAAAGACGGCTCCCTTCGGTTTTGCGTTGACTACCGACGTCTCAACGCAAAGACGGCAGCGGATTCGTATCCGCTGCCCCGGATGGACGACTGCATCGATTCGTTAGGGGATGCAGCCGTCTTCACTACGCTCGACTGCAATTCAGACTACTGGCAAATCCCGGTTGCGCCGGAGGACCGGGATAAGACCACATTCACCACGCATATGGGTACGTTCCGCCATTTGCGTATGCCGTTCGGACTGAAAGGGGCACCGGCCACCTTCCAACGTGCATTGGACATCATCTTGTCCGGCGTAAGATGGCAGATATGTCTCGTTTACCTCGACGACGTCATAGTTTTTTCCCGAACGCACGAGGAGCACGCCGAACATCTCAACATTGTCTTGAGCTTGTTGAGGACCGCCGGTATATCCCTCAAGCTCAAGAAGTGCAGGTTCTTCCGTCCGAAGGTGCATTACCTGGGGCACGTGATATCCCCAGGTAAGCTCAGCGTGGCCGAAACGGCGGCCGACGCCTTCAAGACGTTCACGTTCCCGAGGACGCTTACGCAGGTGCGCTCGTTCCTCGGGGCGTGCAACGTCTACCGCCGTTTCGTCAAGGTATTTGCCAAGATAGCTCGACCGCTAACCGATATGACCCGCAAGGACGCCGACCCCGACTTCGATAATCCAACGGAGGCCCAGCTTCAAGCGTTCGAGGACCTCAAGGCAAGGATGATCGCTCCGCCGATACTTGCGCTTCCGCGGTACGGTCGGCCGTACAGGATCGATACCGATGCAAGTGCGTATCAACTCGGGTGTACGCTGCTGCAAGAACACGACGAAGCCAACGACTGGCGTCCCGTCGGATATTGGTCGTATTCGTTAAACGACAGCGAACGCAACTACAGCGCTACGGAACGCGAGTGCTTCGCTGTAGTGTGGGCCGTCCGCACACTACGCTCGTACGTCGAGGGCACGAAGTTCACCGTCCGAACGGATCACGACGCGCTGAGGTGGCTCATGTCCCTGACCGAGAGCTCCGGAAGGCTCACCCGGTGGCGGCTACGTCTGGCTGAATACGATTTCACCATTCAGTACCGCCCCGGGCGCGTGCACCAGGTCCCCGACGCCCTGTCACGCCTCGTATCACCGAGGGTCGCCGACGACCCTCGCCCGGCTGTCGAGGTGGACGACGACATCCCCACCTACGACAGGTGCACGACCGTTCATGATGTCTCGGATGAGCTCGCGGACCACGTATGCACCGCGAGCTGCGACCACGAGGCCGACAACGTCTTCGTGACCACAAGGAACCGAACGAAATCTCGAAGGAAATTGTGCGCCCGAGCGCGCGACGAGCCGAGGGGCGACGACGAAGTCCCTGCTCTAGAAGAACCCGACGCGTTCTGGGCAGAGAACGAGGAGTTCGACGCCGTGGACCTCAATCGCGCCCAAGACTTCGAAGCCGATACGTCCAGTTCCCAGGTCGCCCCTCCGCAGGACGACCTGCCGGCCCCTCTTACGATAGAGGAGATAGCCGAGGAACAACGCGTGGATGACTTCTGCCAAACGGTATTAGCACGACAGTCAGAGTCCCGGGACTCCGCGTTCTTCGAGGACCACCAAGGGCTGCTCAAACGGAGACACCCCTTCGACCCTGATATCGTACAGGTGGTGGTACCTCGGACTCTACGCGCCCGGTTGCTGCGGCTCTGCCATAACCCGGCCATCGCCGGGCATCCGGCGCCGAACTGCATGTACTACGCGCTCCGTCGCGAGTACTACTGGCCACACTTGGCCGCGGACGTCGCGTCGACCGTACGAGGTTGTCAAACCTATGGGATGAACCGCGTCAAGTTTCGGAAACATCTAAACCGATTAAGGTTGTTTCCGGCGACGCGGCCATTGGAGAGCCTCGCAATCGATATACTGGGGCCTCTCCCAAAGACCAAGGCAGGGAAACGATTCCTCCTGGTAATCACCGACCGCTTTACGAAGTTAACGCAGGTCGTCGCACTGCGCACGGTAACCGCCTACACCGTCGCAGTGGCGTTTTGCGAAGCGTGGGTCTTTAAGTACGGCGTCCCACGCTCGCTACTGTCGGATAACGGACCGCAGTTCAACGCAAAGTTCTTCCAAAGCACATGCCGAGTGCTTGGAATTACGAACCTTTATACGTCAGCGTACCACCCTCAGACGAACGGCCAGGTGGAACGCTATAACCGAACGATTGCGTAGATGCTCCGCAATTACGTGAACGAGCATCAAGACGACTGAGACGTGTACGTGGGACCGTTAACGTACGCATATAACTCCCACGTACACCGAACCACACGAACGCCCCGTTTAAGCTCGTGCTCAGCCGGCCTTCGCCGGAGTTTTCTCTTCGACGAACCGGTGGGGCCGTTCCACCTGCCAATAGGGGAACGCAGCATGCGGAGTTCCTCAAGACCCTGGACGCCACGATCCAGAAGGCCTACGGGAGCTTGCGACGCACGCAAGCACGTTACAAACGCGACTTCGATAAGCGCGTTCGAACGATCAACACACGTCTGGAGCCGGGTAACTTCGTCTACCTGAACCCCACCGACGAGGGCAAGACGTCGAACAAGCTCGCCTCGCCCGCCGTGGGGCCGTACCGCGTCCTCGCCAACGATCGTCGTACCGTCACAATCGATCGTGATGGTGTCACCGAGCGAGTGTCCGCAGACCGCTGTGTGTACGCGCCCCCGCCGATGGACGCGCCACGGGTGAGCACGACGACCCCGCGTGACCTTGCCGACAAGGTTCGGGAAGGAACACAGTACGCCGTTGAGAAGTTACTCAAGCATCGAGAGATGGAACACGGAACAACGGAGTTCCTCCTCAAGTGGGCGGACTACGACCAACCCACTTGGACAGCACGCACCCACATCCCCGAAGAATTGGTGTCTCGTTATGCGCTGCTTCTTCGAAGACGCACGGGGAGGGACCTCAGCTCCGAAGTGAACGCGGACGTTCACTCTTAAGGAGGGGGCCCCTCAACCGCTCCGTCGACCGGATAAATTAAACCCCCCCTTTGCGGTCCGAAAGGGCGGGGGTCTACGCAAGGACACAACGAGGTTGGCCGACCAACTTCGGGGAAGCATGGGATGTTCAGTTGAGGCGCGGAAAACGCAAGTTCACGCGACACGAAACGCCATCACCGACGAGAGGCGGGTCGTGGGACAGGGCGTACTGTGTCACGAACAGTAGCCCTGGGACGTCAAGAGAAAGGAGGGAGGACACGACCTCCCAACGAACACGACGACATGCGCCGGTGCGCTATACTCACGAAGCCGTTGCAGTTCCGTCGTGTGCAAATAGAGTACAGCGCACCGAGTGCGCTGGAAGACCATCAAGCCGACGTGATGGACGTCTTCCGAACGCGCCCGAAATAGGTCTCGGGCAGTCCGTACTGCCCGGGAGGGGACGATCCCTGAGGAAAGGGACCAGGCGAGCAGCAACCGCATGCGCTCGGTAAGTGCGCGCGCGCATAAGCAGTGACGCGTTCAATCAGATCCGAGGGCCGATGACGGAATGGAGGGGCAGCAGCGCAGTCAAACAACCGCCACCGGCCAAAAAAAATTGGAAATATAACTGGGGGTATGGAACGATGCCAACGACCCTCTGCTCCAGAACAAAGCCAAACAGCGATAGGAATCTCTGACAGGTGGACCCACCAAGTGCTCTCGAAAAGGTATTACGCCCCCATCCGTGGCGCGCAGAATTCGCACGCTGCGAGGGAGAATGGGCCCTCTGGACGAACCGACGAGCTTTCCAGACCCATTGCGGTCATCATGCAGTGGCAGGCACCTTTTGATCTTTCCAGATTCGCGCTACCGTAGTCGTTGACACTGCCTCTCAACTTCAAACGCGCGAGATTGCAGCGGCAGTACCTCATTCCGTACCCGTACAAATGCCTCAAGACGCGCGTCGCCCGGACAGTTACGAGTGATGCGAGTCGCTCGTGCAAAAGGGAAACTCTCACCGCTGCTTAATCCGCCAGCCCTACCGAAGGGTATGCACGCACGAGCTGTGAGGAACACGGCGGACACACGCTTACCGGGCATCCACAAAGATGACTGCCTGACGCGGCGACCCAAATTTTGCCGGACCAAGTCAGAGTACCGATGGTGTATGGTCAAGGACGCAGCAGGGGACTAGGCTGAGACCTGTGCCGGACGAGCCAGGGGGAATGCGAGTTATAAGGGAAGCAGGCGTGGAAATGGTGAGACGTCCTGCACCAAAAGCTTCCTAAAAGGACATACATGAACGTGCTCGTGGAGAGGAGGGCGAGTCATCAGACGCCCGCAGAGCAGGACGCTTGCCGCAAACGGAAGACGAGCGATACGCTTGGTCGGAATGTTCCATCCGTAACACCTCACGAGGCATTTCCCATGTGGATCACGCTCTACGATCTCAATGCTGTCTCGTTCGGCATGCTCAAGGGACGGACACCACCGAAACACGATTGGGGGTAACGCCGTAGCCGATGTAGATCAGAAAAATGTGACGATGTACGAACACCGGTGCGGCGCGTGTGACGGAAATCGCCCCCTCGCCGAATGCTCACAGCGCGATGCATACCCAATCTAGGGGTGACTCGGGTGGAAGACGCGGAGGTGCGGAAAGAAGAAATACGAAAGAACAAGTACCAGTCAGGAAAGAAACCGAAGAGGTCCGTTAATGGTATCAGGGTACATTCGCACCTACGACCACTACAAATGAAGTCAACGACCATATTTTTTGGCCGTACACGCGATGTCGAGCTCGTCGGACGTCGGTAGAAAGTAGCTGGAGTGACATGGGAGAGCCGCTTCCATCTCTACAAGGGCGGGTTGGATGCTACCGGAACGATCGTACTGCACGCACGCCCCGCGATGCCAACGTATACACGGGCCTCGGGAGCGATCAGAGACTCAGGTGCGTGCCGTCTGCTCCCTCAGTTGACAAGGGAGAGAAGGAGCTAGCTCTGCACGCACCCTTCGCGACGAGGCAGGCTCCGTTCCGGGCACCACCCTATAGGCGCATGCTACAATGATGTCGTACATACGACCGTCCGTGACCCCGAACTGCCCGACGCCCCCATCCCTGGGTGGACGCTCGGAACTGAAGGGAAGGCTCGTGACGGAGAACCGCACACGTACTCCCTCCCCCACGAAAGGGGGGTATACAAGGCGGAAGTGGGCCCGCGCAACGGACGTTGTAGAGAGGAACCGTGCTGTACCTACACGGCGCGACGACGTTGTATTCACGGACTTTCATGGCGAGCGGGGACACTGCCCTCGATGGAAGGTGGATAAACGGAGACTGCACCGCGCCTACCCCGTCTGCACGGCAAATCTCCCTCCTTTGTCAACTCGCGCGGGAAGGAGGCCGTACCTTTCGCCCCCCCCGCTCGCATCCGGTGAGGACACCCGGATACTCATCTCAGGCGGACGGAGAAGGATGAGCCGCCCACAACCGCATGCGTCAGACGGCACGCAGACTGCAAGAGAAAATAGGCAAGCGGATCACTACGCAGACCTCGGGACGGTGATAAACGGACGAGAGGCAAGACGAACTGTAGCCGTCTCCTCAGAAAACTACGAAAAAGGGTGCACCCCGGTGGACATATGCATTGCTGGAGCAAAGTCTAATTCTGACGTCGTTGCGTTCTAATTTTCAGAAGAATTTGGAGCAGCGCATGACAATGCATCCCTCACAGCCCGTGCTAGGAAATTTTGCAGAAAAGATTTTGGCGGGAAACAATTTTGCAAATGATTTTTGGGATGATTTCATTAGGGACTCAAGGCCAGTCCTAACAAAGGACTTTTTTCTCGTTTTTCCTTTCCCTCGCCCCGTTTTTATTGAATTCTTCACTAAAATCGGAAGCACATTGCTGTAGTTTTACTGTAATGCCATCCCAAAGTTCCACTCCTCGGAAATGGAACAGAGTCTGGAGGGTCTGCAGATCCATGCAGCATGGAAGGTACAGCAACGCCTCCTCGCGCATGCACATGGCCCAATCTGACTCCCTGTAGCTTGACAAAAGCAAAGCTGGACGACGTGTTGCTATAATGAGGTCCCTCGATGTGCATGACCAAAACGGTCATGATAGATCAGCAACCGCCAGTATCCAACACAGTCCTCCCCAGCACTCCCTTTCCTTCGTCAGGGTTTCAAACTTCTTCTCTACCAATGAAGTTAAGTCCTGAAATCCACTGCCGAATTGAGCTCGTCCTATTGCGAATGCGGCGTAGAAGGATGTTTTTGTACCTGCTCGCGGCTGCGGCAATTCTTCTCAATTCCAAAAAGACAAGAAAACGCGGAAAGTACGCCTGGAATTGCGTTTGCGGGAACAACTGACGTTTGAAAATTTGACTCTGGTGTATGATGACGCTTTGTTCGGCAGGGCTTTCAGAATGCCACGCCAAGCGTTTCATGAATTGCTTAGTAGCGTTAGGCAGTCTCTCCAGAAGAATATCGAAATGGGACGACGGGCAAAACGACGGACCATTCCACCGGATGTACGCCTTGCCGTGACGCTGAGATGATGGCTGGCGCAAGTTATCTAGACTTAATGGGTACTTATCAGATGTCTAAGACATCAGTTTACAATGTGTTTCATTCTACGTGTACAGTATTGTCAGAAAGATTGCAGCTGCCCAGGTTGCCGTCCACAGTGTCTGGTTTACGTCACTCGGCAAAAACTTTCAAGATGTCTCGTAATCCCCCGTCTCCGCTTTCTGGTTGCGTTGGCGCTTTGGACGGTATAGCCATCAAAATCAAGAAGCCCGCGTGGTGCCACGCACCGAGCACTTTCTTTTGTAGAAAGCTGTATTATGCTTTACCTGTGCAGGCTATAGTTGACGCTGACTATAGATTTTTATGCTGCTCGGGGCGTTGCGTAGGTTCAACTCATGACTCTGTGGCCCACACTGTATCAGCACTTGGGCATTATCTAGAATCTGGCAAGTTGCATTTCGAGTGTTAGATAGCGGGGGATGAGGCATATGTTTGTACGGAGTCTCTGATTACGCCCTATCCTGCAGCCAGTGCGACGGACGCGGAAGACGCATTTAATTATTATCATTCTTCCCTCCGAATGCATGTAGAGCAAGCTTTTGGGATGCTAGTCGGTAAGTGGAGGATCTTGAGCCAACTCAGTTTTTCGCTACACACTAACGCGCGTTTAATTGTTCTTTCTATGAAGTTGCATAATTTTGTTCTCGATCGTGCAGATGTGAGGATTACGAGAAGTTTTACTGGGGAAGAATTGGCCGAACTGGAGGGCGATGAGCAGGGTTAGTATCGCAGGATGAAGGATGACGCCGCAGAGATTGTGGCGAATACCAAGGAAGCCCGTCGTGAGCTGTCTAGAAAACGGAGGAGCATGGTTGACATTATAGAAGGAAGGGGCCTATCGAGACCACCGGTGATAGATGCAGAGGGCCTCCGAAAAAGAAGTCGAAAGTAGTTAGCCTGTGTTTTTACCTTGTCATCGTGGCCGAAACCAGTGTGGGTTGGCGGTGGGAACGCGCAAGTCCTATCAAGGCTCGGTCTCCTCGCTGGGCTTGATAGCGCGTGTAGTCTAGGATGCAGGTCACTGCCACCACCTTAAAGAGCCGCCATGCCGCATGCATCGGACGACTGTGAAAAGCCGCGGTTTCGCGCCTCCTATTCTCGACCTTCTGCTTGCGGAGGGGGGTCAAACCTCCGGCGCCCTTCGCAGTCACCGTATCACCAACGCGCGCGGCCTTTCTCGCATACATGAGCAGTTCGGGGCGGTCCAGGTCGCCTTGTCCTGGCAGTTAAGCCTTCGGTGGGAAGGCCCGCGCTCGTTGAGCCACGATAGCAGTGGGGCGCCCTTGTCTGGCCAAGCAATTGCTGGCGACAAGTCATCCAGCAACCATTGGTTGCTGGGGTTGGCAACCCCAGCCGGCCTTCCGTCACGCCTCACGCCCACACGTGTCCACATGTCGCACCCCGTGCGAGATTTCGTGGCGCGTTTATGTGCATCACTCGGCCCTCCCCCGCCTCGACGCCCACGTGAAATTTGCGACAGTCGTTTGCTAGCATTTCACACTCTGTTTAGGAAACGGAGCACCACCGGACGGCAGAAGGGTACCCAGAGTTCAGCTTTTTGAAATCAAATCCCTCCTTGCCATCGATCATGAAATGGTGAGAAGCCGGGGAGGCTGCTCTCTAGTTCATGATCGATGATGAAGTGGCTTCGCCGAAATCCCTTTCCTGTGAACCACCCCGCCCTCGCTCCCTCCCCCCCGCCACCAACCCCCCTTCCCCGCCGAATATGACCACGTCCCCTCCTCCCCGCCACCCCTGCCTCGCGCCCGACCACCACGCCCCATCACCATCTTCCTCACCTCCTCAGTACCGTGACCAACACACATCCTCCGACATGCTATTGTCCTCGCCACCGCGTCATCCTCCTAACATCGACACAGACACAGTCTCTCCCCGCACCCTCCATCCCTTCCATATCTTTCGTTTCATATCTCAATCCAGCCCCCTCCATCCCCCCCTCCCTCCTCCCATATTCCTTCCCCCCCTTCCTTTAACCCCGGCCCTAGGCGTGTCATGTCCGCATACCCACTTATCGCCTTGACCGTCAACTCGCCCCCGGGCTTGCCCGCTTTCACCACCAAGCGACTTGGCACAGAGCTTGCATATCACCCGGAGCTCTCCTGTGAGAACCCCGACAAATTCCATTTCGCCATGGACCCTACCTCGCACCCTCACCACCACCACCACGATCACCTCGAGCCCTCCTCCCCGCAGCCTGCCGTCCCTGCGTGTAACGACCGCGCCGCCCCCGGCCCCAAGGAACCTCACCCACCTCCCACCCCACCGCCATGCACGACGCCCACGTGAAATTGCGACAGTCGCTTGCTAGCATTTTACAAACCAGACACAGTACCTTCTCCCGCCATTTTGTAGAGTGAGCGCTGTAGTCCCCCAAATGCTAGCTCGCTTACAGAAGCGTGTGCACAGGAACGGTTCCCGGCGCCCGTCACGGCCTCAAATCGTAGCCGTCGGGCGCCCATCAGAGGCCGCCCAGTGCCCACTACAGTGACATACAGTGACGCGCGGTCACGCGATTTTGAACCCGCCATTTTGCCGCATCTACATTTCCCAGCTCCTCCCCGCCCGAACCGCCCAGCTCGCCGCCATGCCCTCACCCGCCTTCGTCCTCGCCTTTCTCCGCGCCCTTTATATGCTAGAAGTTCTCCCTCTCTGTCCGAAGAAACCCACACAAGTCAAGCGCCATGACAAGGGCGCGTAATACTATTTCCAAAGCTCTCCGCTCCCCGCTTGCACTCCGGCGATCTCCTCGACATTTTACGCAGACACGACCTGCAACACACCGAGCTGCCGATCAGATCGCTTGCGACACTGCACGTGTACTCGATGCCAGCTTCGCGCAGGAACACAATGAATCTACTTCCATACCCACTCCCCAGAACCCAGGGGCAAGCTCCGTTTTTGATTCCCCTTGTCCTCCATCTCCCTGTAAGCTCTTCGTGAACCCCCCGTCATTTCCGCCAAGTATCGGCGCGTCTGGTCAGGACAATATTACTGCTCACAATGACCGGGTGCTCGACCCACATTCTCAGGGGAAGAGTCGAGCTGCTCCAGAAACACCCGAGGTCAAGGACAGACGTCTCATGTTCTCATACTTTAAATCCCTGAAGAAGAAGGAGCATCAAAAAATGGCGAGGCATTGGAAGAGGAAAGCATACGGAAAACTCAACGAGATCATGTTGAGAAACTATCGCTATGTGGTTTTTCTTCATATTGAAGGTACTCCGTTTAGAGAGACGTTCTCATCCAATCCATTTTGCCCCTCTTTTGATGAGTTTATGATGAAAAAAGACAACCCCGTCCTTTCCAAGCGCGCGCGTGTGTACCCTGCTCCCTCAGATGCAGAGGTTGACACTGTGTTGGATGCTGCTGGTGTTCTAAGAGAGGGTGATACGGCTGAATTAGGCACAAGTTCGACGGGAAGTGAACCTGCTTTTACACTCTCCGAATTTTCTAGGCTTATCATAATGCTCCGCCATAATAAACATTGTCGCCAATCTGTCCATTTGTTACAGCAAGAGCTGACAAGAGCGCAGCTTGACGCAGGAAGATCTCGGGTCAGTTTCTGGGCAAGAATCGCTGATCGCTTTAATGACCCTTCCGAGCATATTGAGTACTCTTTTGATGGATGGGTCGAGGACGCCGAACCGAGTCTTCCACCTCTTTGCGTTAGAGCGGCATCTGTACTTAAGGACCAGTATGCGCGGACACGCACTGGGTTCACTGTCTACAAAGATAGGTGGGAGCGTTCGGGACAAAACGATCCGGAAATTTTTAGGAGTTTCTTGCCGACGTCGGATAATGGAAGACATAGCCTTACGGCTTTGGGAAAGCGGATGCTTGTTTTTTTAAAAGTTTCCGGGCTGGGGACGCCAAATTGTGACGATGAATTCTTGCGGAATTCATCTCGAGTTATGATGGATGGTGGTTTCGATGAGGGTGTACCATCGTTGCACATGCGAGTCGTTAATGATGGGGTCCGGCCTGCAGAGTCGGAGTCTACAACGGGGCCTCACCGTTGGAGCTTAAGTGGAAACACTGACAAAGCTGCCGGAAACTTGATCACAGAGGTGACAAGCGCGATAAGGGAGTCCGTCTCACGGGAACAGGAGATAAGCCGGCATTGGAATTCGGGTGAACAAAAGAGCGTGGTGTCGCGGGAAGTGCAGTGGTCGAAGGACAAGCAGGACCTCGTAAACGTGCTAGAGTCTTCAGTTTTGAAACTGGAGGCTGCAAAATCCAGACATGCTCCGACGGAATACATCGAACTACTTCAGAGGCACTACAGCGACTCTCTGAAAGCATTCGCGCGCGTTAATGATAGATACGAGAAATGGGTGCAGCGAGAAGTCAACGACGATCAGGACGAGGGATAATTATGGAGTGGGTAGTCATGTATGATGGTGCGCTACAACAAAAGTCGGGATGTGTTGAGCCTGCGTGTAAAACGGATGCCCAATCTTGTCCGTCACGTTCTTGACAGAATTTTGTGAGGCACCTCGTGGCTCGGCCCGTCCAATTCCACCCCCGCGAAAATCCTGAACTTGCGTAGAGCCTGGCATGTCGGCTGCCGTAATGGGTTGGTACGCAGCAGCGCTTTCAACAACGCGTGCCCGTCCGTCGACAGTACCATCCTCGGGATCTCTGCCTTACCCTGATTCCGAGCCCCTTACCCACGCGACAGAT